>NW_020938259.1:0-1371 GCF_003984885.1 Neopelma chrysocephalum
CCCAGAGCTGTATCCCTGTTCCCAGATCCTCATTCCCTATTCCCAGATCTGTATCCCTGTTTTCCAGGCCATCGCTGTGTTGCTGACAGCTCCAACCTGTCCGTGTTCGGGGGGTACAACCCCGACTGTTCCCTATTCCCAGAGCCACATTCCCTGTTTCCCTGGAGCTGTATTCCCTATTCCCAGAGCTCATTCCCTGTTTTCCAGGCCATCGTTGCCCCCCAGCCCGGAGTGGCCATCGCTGTGTCGCCGACAGCTCCAACCTTTACGTGTTCGGGGGGTACAACCCCGACTACGACGAGTCCGGCGGCCCCGACAACGAGGATTATCCCCTGTTCCGGGAGCTCTGGAGGTACAACTTCGCCACAGACACCTGGCACCAGCTGGGCACCGAGGGATACATGCCCAGGGAGCTGGCATCCATGTCCCGTATGTATGGAGAGGGAAAATGGGAATGGGAATGTGGGAGGGGTTGCCAGGGGTTTCCCTGGAAAGTTCCAGCAGACACCTCAGAGCATCCGTGTCATGGGTGTGTGGGAACCCCATCCCTGCTCCTGGAGCTGTTGTCATCCTGGAGAGTTTAATCCACACAAGAACTGGGAATTCTGGAGGTGTTTCCAGTTGTTCTCCAAGTAGAGCCTGAGTTTGGGTTGGGACTGGGAGAGGAAAACTGGGAAAGCAGGAGGTGTTTTCCAGGGGTTTCACTGGATGGTTGCTCCAAGCAGACATCCCAAAGCATCCGTGTCATGGGTGTGTGGGAATACAGTCCCTGCTCCTGGAGCTCTTCTTATCCTGGCTAATTTATCCACACTAGAATTGGGAGTTGTGGATGTGTTTCCAGCTGTTTTGGAAGTGAACCCGAGGTTGGGTTGGGATTGGGAGAGGGAGAATGGGAAAGCAGGAATTGTTTTCCCAGGAGGTTGCTCCAAGCAGAGATCCCAAAGGATCCATGTCATGGGTGTGTGGGAACCCCATCCCTGCTCCTGTTCCCATCATGGGTATTTTAATGCAGGCAAGAACTGGGAATTCCGGTTGTTCTCCAAGTAGAGCCCGAGTTTGGGTTGGGATTGGGAAAGGGAGACTGGGAAAGCAGGAGGTGTTTTCCAGGGGTTTCACTGGAAACTTCCAGCAGACCCCTCAGAGCATCCATGTCATGGGTGTGTGGGAACACAATCCCTGCTCCTGAAGTTATTTTAATCCATGCAAGGCCTGGGAATTCTGGAGGTGTTTCCAGCTGTTTTGGAAGTGAACCTGAGTTTGGGTTGGGATTGGGAGAGGGAAACTGGGAAAGCAGGAGGGGTTTTCCAGCGGTTTCCCTGGAAACTTCCAGCAGACACCTCAGAGCATCCATGTCATGGGTGTGTGGGAACA
>NW_020938260.1:0-747 GCF_003984885.1 Neopelma chrysocephalum
CCCAGAGCTGTATCCCTGTTCCCAGATCCTCATTCCCTATTCCCAGAGCTGTATCCCTGTTTTCCAGGCCATCGCTGTGTTGCTGACAGCTCCAACCTGTCCGTGTTCGGGGGGTACAACCCCGACTGTTCCCTATTCCCAGAGCCACATTCCCTGTTTCCCTGGAGCTGTATTCCCTATTCCCAGAGCTCATTCCCTGTTTTCCAGGCCATCGTTGCCCCCCAGCCCGGAGTGGCCATCGCTGTGTTGCCGACAGCTCCAACCTTTACGTGTTCGGGGGGTACAACCCCGACTACGACGAGTCCGGCGGCCCCGACAACGAGGATTATCCCCTGTTCCGGGAGCTCTGGAGGTACAACTTCGCCACAGACACCTGGCACCAGCTGGGCACCGAGGGATACATGCCCAGGGAGCTGGCATCCATGTCCCGTATGTATGGAGAGGGAAAATGGGAATGGGAATGTGGGAGGGGTTTGCCAGGGATTTCACTGGATGGGTGTTCCAAGGAGAGATCTCAAAGCATCCGTGTCATGGGTGTGTGGGAACACAGTCCCTGCTTCTGAAGTTATTTTAATCCATGCAAGGACTGGGAATTCTGGAGGTGTTTCCAGTTGTTCCATGAATAGACCTTGAGTTTGGGTTGGGATTGGGAGAGGGAAAGTGGGAAAGCAGGAGGGGTTTTCCGGGGTTTCACTGGAAAGTTCCAGCAGACACCTCAGAGCATCCATGTCATGGGTGTGTGGGAAC
>NW_020938261.1:0-585 GCF_003984885.1 Neopelma chrysocephalum
GTTGGGATTGGGAGAGGAAAACTGGGAAAGCAGGAGGGGTTTTCCAGCGGTTTCCCTGGAAACTTCCAGCAGACACCTCAGAGCATCCATGTCATGGATGTGTGGGAACCCCATCCCTGCTCCTGGAGCTGTTCTCATCCTGGATTGTTTGATCCACACAAGAACTGGGAATTCTGGAGGTGTTTCCAGCTGCTCTCCAAGTAGACCCCGAGTTTGAGTTGGGATTGGGAGAGGAAAACTGGGAAAGCAGGAGAGGTTTTCCTGGGGTTTCACTGTGGGGTTGCTCCAAGCAGACACCTCAGAGCATCCATGTGGGAACCCCATCCCTGCTTCTGGAGCTGGGATTTAATCCAGGCAAGATCTGGGAATTCTGGATGACGTTTTGCCAACAGAGCCCGAGTTTGGGTTGGGACTGGGAGAGGGAAACTGGGAAAGCAGGAGGGGTTTTCCAGGGGTTTTCCAGGGACACCTTCCACTGGATCATCCCAGACCCATCCCAGACCTGGCTGCTTTTCCCTCTGCATCCCAACCAATGTCTCTCCCTCTCTCCCAGTTGTCCTGCACGGGAACAACCTCCTGGTTTTT
>NW_020938262.1:0-875 GCF_003984885.1 Neopelma chrysocephalum
TGTTCTCATCCCGGATAGTTTAATCCACACAAGAACTGGGAATTCTGAAGGTGTTTCCAGTTGTTTTCCAAGTAGAGCCTGAGTTTGGGGGATTGGGAGAGGGAGACTGGGAGAGCAGGAGGTGTTTTCCAGAGGTTTCACTGCATGGGTGTTCCAAGCAGAGATCCCAAAGCATCCATGCCATGGGTGTGTGGGAATACAGTCCCTGCTCCTGGAGCTCTTCTTATCCTGGCTAATTTATCCACACTAGAATTGGGAGTTGTGGATGTGTTTCCAGCTGTTTTGGAAGTGAACCCGAGGTTGGGTTGGGATTGGGAGAGGGAGAATGGGAAAGCAGGAAGTGTTTTCCCAGGAGGTTGCTCCAAGCAGAGATCCCAGAGCATCCGTGTCATGGGTGTGTGGGAACACAGTTCCTGCTCCTGTTCTCATCCTGGTTATTTTAATGCAGGCAAGAACTGGGAATTCTGGAGGTGTTTCCAGCTGTTTTGGAAGTGAATCCAAGTTTGGGTTGGGATTGGGAAAGGGAGACTGGGAAAGCAGGAGGTGTTTTCCAGGGGTTTCACTGCAGGGTTGTTCCAAGCAGAGATCCCAAAGCATCCGTGTCATGGGTGTGTGGGAACCCTATCCCTGCTTCTGGAGCTGGGATTTAATCCAGGCAAGAACTGGGAATTCTGGATGATGTTTTTCCAGCAGAGCCCGAGTTTGGGTTGGGACTGAGAGAGGGACACTGGGAAAGCAGGAGGGGTTTTCCAGGGACACCTTCCACTGGATCATCCCAGAACCATCCCAGAACTGGCTGCTTTTCCCTCTGCATCCCAACAAACGTCCCTCCCTCTCTCCCAGTTGTCCTGCACGGGAACAACCTCCTGGTTTTT
>NW_020938263.1:0-327 GCF_003984885.1 Neopelma chrysocephalum
AGCTGCTCTCCAAGCAGAGCCTGCGGTTGGGTTGGGATTGGGAGAGGAAAAGTGGGAAAGCAGGAGAGGTTTTCCAGGGGCTTCACTGGATGGTTGCTCCAAGCAGACACCTCAGAGCATCCATGTGGGAACCCCATCCCTGCTTCTGGAGCTGGGATTTAATCCAGGCAAGATCTGGGAATTCTGGATGACGTTTTGCCTGCAGGCCCCGAGTTTGGGTTGGGACTGGGAGAGGGAAACTGGGAAAGCAGGAGGGGTTTTCCAGGGGTTTCACTGGAGGGTTCCAGCAGACACCTCAGAGCATCCATGTCATGGGTGTGTGGGAAC
>NW_020938264.1:0-383 GCF_003984885.1 Neopelma chrysocephalum
CAAGCAAGACCCCAGGAGAGCAGGGTGGAGAGAGTTAAACCCTAGAGCAAGGAGGGAGGTGGTTTTGGGGTCTGGATGAGCCCTGTAGAGGACTTTAGTGGGCCTCTGTTTAACCTCAGTTAAAAGGGATTTAAACCCTTTTTAAGGGTGAAAAAGGAGGGAAGATTCCCCTTGGAGCAGCTCCAGCACCTCCAAGGTGCCCGACCAAGACCCCAGGAGAGCAGGAACGACCCCAGGAGAGCCCCTTGTAGAGAACTTCCATAGGCCTCTGCAAAATCCCAATTAAAAGGGATTTTAAACCCTTTTTAAGGGTTAAATGGGAGTGATTTCCCTTGGAGCAGCTCCAAGATGGTCGACCAAGACCCCAGGAGAGCAGGGTGGAG
>NW_020938265.1:0-345 GCF_003984885.1 Neopelma chrysocephalum
AGGTGGTTTTGGGGTCTGGATGAGCCCCCAGAGAGGACTTTTGTGGGCCTCTAAAAAATCCCAATTAAAAGGGATTTTAAAACCTTTTTAAGGGTTAAATGGGAGTGATTCCCCTTGGAGCAGCTCCAAGATGCCCGACCAAGACCCCAGGAGAGCAGGAACGACGCCAGGAGAGCCCCTTGTAGAGAATTTCCATAGGTCTCTTCAAAATCTCAGTTAAAAGGGGTTTAAACCCTTTTTAAGGGTGAAAAAGGAGGGAAGATTCCCTTGGGAGCAGCTCCAGCACCTCCAAGGTGGGCAAGCAAGACCCCAGGAGAGCAGGGTGGAGAGAGTTAAACCCTAGAG
>NW_020938266.1:0-466 GCF_003984885.1 Neopelma chrysocephalum
AGGTGGTTTTGGGGTCTGGATGAGCCCCCAGAGAGGACTTTTGTGGGACTCTGCAAAAGCCAAATTAAAAGGGATTTTAAAACCTTTTTAAGGGTTAAATGGGAGTGATTCCCCTTGGAGCAGCTCCAGCACCTCCAAGGTGGCCGAGCGAGCCCCCAGGATCTCTCAGGTCACCCCACCCCAGGAGCTGCCGTGCGCAGGAGCCCCCGGGGGTGGATCCAGGACCCCCCACCCCACCCCACAAGCCCCGGGGTCGCCCAGGTCACCTTGGAAATAGTCACATTTGCCGTCCATGAAGATGTAGTTCATGAGCACCACGCTGAACATGCTGGCGTAGACGTGCAGGTCGCTGAACACCAGCGTGAAGTTGGTGGGCTGCGGGGTTGTGGGATTTCGGGATGAGCAGGATTTCGGGATGAGCAGGATTTCGGGATGAGCGGGATGTCCCCAGCCCCGGTGGGGGGGG
>NW_020938267.1:0-938 GCF_003984885.1 Neopelma chrysocephalum
AGCAGCTCCAAGATGGTCGACCAAGACCCCAGGAGAGCAGGGTGGAGAGAGTTAAACCCCAGAGCAAGGAGGGAGGTGGTTTTGGGGTCTGGATGAGCCCCCTTTGGAAGACTTTCATGGGCCTCTAGAAAATCCCAATTAAAGGTTTTAAGGGGTTTTTAAGGGTAAAAAGGGATTCCCCTTGGAGCAGCTCCAGGATGGTCAAGCAGGAGCTCAGGAGAGCAGGTTGGAGGGAGTTATTCCATGGAGAAAGGAGGGAAGGGGATTGGAGACCTCCTGGGGAGGCCTGGATGAGCCCCCTGGGGAGGGATTTCGTGGGCCTCTGCAAAATCCCAATTAAAGGGGGTTTAAAGGGCTTTTTAAGGGTAAAAAGGGGATTCCCCTTGGAGCAGTTCCGAGATGGTCAACCAAGAGCTCAGGAGAGGAGGGTGGAAAGTTACTCCCTGGGGTAAGGAGGGAGATGGTTTTGGGGTCTGGATGAGCCCCCTTGGTAGGGATTCCGTGGGCCTCTGCAAAATCTCAGTTAAAAGGGGTTTAAACCCTTTTTAAGGGTGAAAAGGGAGGGAAGATTCCCCTTGGGAGCAGCTCCAGCACCTCCAAGGTGCCCAACCGAGCCCCCAGGACCTCTCAGGTCACCCCACACCAGGAGCTGCCACACCCAGGAGCCCCCGGGGGTGGATCCAGGACCCCCCACCCCACCCCACGAGCCCCGGGGTCGCCCAGGTCACCTTGGAAATAGTCACATTTGCCGTCCATGAAGATGTAGTTCATGAGCACCACGCTGAACATGCTGGCGTAGACGTGCAGGTCGCTGAACACCAGCGTGAAGTTGGTGGGCTGCGGGGTTGTGGGATTTTGGGATGAGCGGGATTTCGGGATGAGCAGGATTTTGGGATGAGCGGGATGTCCCCAGCCCCGGTGGGGGGGGAGTGGGGGTC
>NW_020938268.1:0-795 GCF_003984885.1 Neopelma chrysocephalum
TTCCCTCTCCCTCTCTTCCCATCCAGGCTCCATCCTAATTTATTAACCCTTTGTCCCATTTCATTTAATGGAAAATTTTTGGGGTGGAACTCCCCCGGAATCCAGAGCAGCTCCTGCTATTCCTGGCTGTGTTATCCCTGTGTCATTCCCTCTCCCTCTTATCCCATCCAGGCTCTACAGTAATTTGGTAACACTCTGCCCCTAAATCCTAAAATCCTAAAATGGATTTTTTGGGGAGGAAATCCCCCAAAATCCAGAGCAACTCCACAGCCAGATCCTGCTTTTCCTGGCTGTGTTATCCCTGTGTAATTCCCTCTTTTCCCATCCAGGCTCTATCCTAATTTATTAACACTTTCTCCCACTCCATTTTAATGGAATTTTTGGGTGAAATTCCCACAGAATCCAGAGCAAATCCTGCTTTTCCTGGCTGTGTTATCCCTGTGTAATTCCATCTCCCTCTTTTCCCATCCAGGCTCTATCCTAATTTATTAACCCTTTGTCCCATTCCATTTGAATGGAATTTTTGGGGTGGAAATCACCCAGAATCCAGAGCAGCTCCTGCTTTTCCTGTCTATAATTTATTAACCCTTTATCCCACTCCTAAAATGGAGTTTTTGGGTTGGAACTCCCCCAAAATCCAGAGCAGCTCCTGCTTTTCCTGGCTGTTCTGTCCCTGTGTAATTCCCTCTCCCTCTCTTCCCATCCAGGCTCTGCAATAATTTATTAACACTTTGTCCCACTCCATTTTAATGGAATTTTTGGGTTGGAACTCCCCCAAACCCATAGCAGCTCCTG
>NW_020938269.1:0-407 GCF_003984885.1 Neopelma chrysocephalum
GCAGCTCCTGCTATTCCTGGCTGTGTTATCCCTGTGTAATTCCCTCTTTCCCCATCCAGGTTTTTCAGTAATTTGGTAACACTCTCTCCCACTTCATTTTAATGGAATTTTTGGGGTGAACTCCCCCAGACTCTGGAGCAGCTCCCGGTTTTCCTGGCTGTAATTTAGTAACCCTTTGTCCCATTCCATTTGAATGGAATTTTTGGAGTGGAACTACCCCAGAATCCAGAGCAGCTCCTGCTTTTCCTGGCTGTGTTATCCCTGTGTAATTCCCTCTCTTCCCATCCAGGCTCTATCCTAATTTGTCCCAGTCCCTTCTAATGGAATTTTTGGGTGAAACTCCCCCAGAATCCAAAACAACTCCTGGTTTTCCTGGCTGTGTTATCCCTCTGTAATTCCCTCTCCCT
>NW_020938270.1:0-378 GCF_003984885.1 Neopelma chrysocephalum
AGGTTTTCCCTAAAAAAATGTTAAATTAAATATTGGATCGACAGGAAAAGTGAATCCATGTGGGAATAAGTCAGGCTGGGATTTAATCCTGGTTTTGGAGTCGTGGCTGGGTTTAGTAGTCAGGATTAAAAACCATGGGAAGGGGTTTAAAGCCAGGAGGGAATCCCTGGATCCCTGATCCTGCTCCCAAAAATTCCAGCTCTCCCTCTGAGGCTGCCCTGGCCTTTCCCTGGATCCCTTGTCCTGGCCCTGCTCCCAAAAATTCCAGCTCTCCCTCTGTGGCACCAAGTGTTGTCCTGGGCTTTCCTTGGATCCCTGATCCTGGCCCTGCTCCCAAAAATTCCAGCTCTGCCACTGAGTGCTGCCCTGGCCATTCCT
>NW_020938271.1:0-1232 GCF_003984885.1 Neopelma chrysocephalum
CTGCTCCCAAAAATTCCAGCTCTGCCTCTGAGGCTGCCCTGACCTTTCCCTGGATCCCTGATCCTGGCCCTGCTCCCAAAAATTCCAACTCTGCCTCTGAGGCTGTCCTGGCCTTTCCCTGGATCCTCAGAGCTCCTTTTCCAAGCCCTGAGTGGGAGCTGGGACAACATTCCAGCTCCTTTCTCCCTTCCCTGGAGAGGAACTTTTATACCTGTGGCTGCAGGAAAGCACAAAATCCCTGGAAAAAAATCCAACCCAGGAGCCCGGGATGAAGCGTTGGGGCAGAATTCCCGCTTCCAGGGGGACTTTAAACCAATTGGAATTGATTTTATTGATTTATATTTTAATTTATTTAATTCATTCCCAGGTTTTCCGGCAGCCAGAAGGTGCCACAGCTGCGTCCAGATAAAAAACGGTGAGATTGGGATCTGGAAAACTGATGGATCTGGGACAACCTTCCCTTCCCTTCCCAAACCTTCCCAAACCTTCCCAAACCTTCCCAAACCTTCCCTTCCCAAACCTTCCCTTCCCAAACCTTCCCAAACCTTCCCTTCCCAAACCTTCGCTTCTCTTCCCAAACCTTCCCTTCCCAAACCTTCCCTTCCCAAACCTTCCCTTCCCTTCCCTTCCCAAACCTTCCCTTCCCTTCCCTTCCCAAACCTTCCCAAACCTTCCCTTCCCTTCCCAAACCTTCCCTTCCCAAACCTCCCCAACTGGGGAGTTGGGAATGCTGCAGGGAATGTGTGGCTTTCCTGGAAGAGGGTTTTTCCCTCCCTCCCAGGCCTTGAGCATTCCCAACACTGATCCCTCTTTCCCAAACTCCTCCAGCTGAGGACTGAATTCCCGGTGTTCCAGGGGGGTTGTGTTTTTTCCCAGGAGGGAAATTGTGCCTGGAAAAACGAGGCAGGAGCTGGGAGATGATCCCAGTGCCCTGCAGCCAGTGGGAATTTGCTGCCTTGGAGTTGAGAATTTGGGAAAAGCCGGGAGTGAGGCGGGATTGGGAGCTGGGGCTGCTCCCTGGGGGTTTGAAATCCAGGCTGGGAGAGCTGGGAATGTTCCCCTGGAGAAGAGAAGGCTCCAGGGAAACCTTGGAGCCTCTTCCAGAGCCTAAAGGGGCTCCAGGAGAGCTGGAGAGGGACTGGGGACAAGGGATGGAGGGACAGGACACAGGGAATGGCTTCCCACTGCCAGAGGGCAGGGATAGGTGGGATATTGGGAAGGAATTCCTGACT
>NW_020938272.1:0-583 GCF_003984885.1 Neopelma chrysocephalum
TCCCTGATCCTGGCCCTGCTCCCAAAAATTCCAGCTCTGCCTCTGAGTGCTGCCCTGGCCATTCCCTGGATCCCTGATCCTGGCCCTGCTCCCAGAAAATTCCAGCTCTGCCTCTGTGGCACCGAGTGCTGTCCTGGTCCTGCTCCCAAAAAATTCCAGCTCTGCCTCTGAGGCTGCCCTGGCCATTCCCTGGATCCCTGATCCTGCTCCCAAAAATTCCAGCTCTGCCTCTGTGGCACCGAGTGTTGTCCTGGGCTTTCCCTGGATCCCTGATCGTGGCCCTGCTCCCAAAAAATTCCAGCTCTCCTTAAGAGACACCGAGTGCTGTCCTGGCTTTTCCCAGGATCCCTGATCCTGATCCTGCTCCCAAAAAATTCCAGCTCTGCCTCTGAGTTCTGCCCTGGCCTTTCCCTGGATCCCTGATCCTGGCCCTGTTCCCAAAAAATTCCAGCTCTCCCTCTGAGGCTGCCCTGACCTTTCCCTGCCTTTCCCAGGATCCCTGATCCTTGTCCTGCTCCCAAAAAATTCCAGGTGTCCCTCTGAGGCTGCCCTGACCTTTTCCTGGATCCCTGATCCTGGCCCT
>NW_020938273.1:0-378 GCF_003984885.1 Neopelma chrysocephalum
AGGTTTTCCCTAAAAAAATGTTAAATTAAATATTGGATCGACAGGAAAAGTGAATCCATGTGGGAATAAGTCAGGCTGGGATTTAATCCTGGTTTTGGAGTCGTGGCTGGGTTTAGTAGTCAGGATTAAAAACCATGGGAAGGGGTTTAAAGCCAGGAGGGAATCCCTGGATCCCTGATCCTGCTCCCAAAAATTCCAGCTCTCCCTCTGAGGCTGCCCTGGCCTTTCCCTGGATCCCTTGTCCTGGCCCTGCTCCCAAAAATTCCAGCTCTCCCTCTGTGGCACCAAGTGTTGTCCTGGGCTTTCCTTGGATCCCTGATCCTGGCCCTGCTCCCAAAAATTCCAGCTCTGCCACTGAGTGCTGCCCTGGCCATTCCT
>NW_020938274.1:0-1232 GCF_003984885.1 Neopelma chrysocephalum
CTGCTCCCAAAAATTCCAGCTCTGCCTCTGAGGCTGCCCTGACCTTTCCCTGGATCCCTGATCCTGGCCCTGCTCCCAAAAATTCCAACTCTGCCTCTGAGGCTGTCCTGGCCTTTCCCTGGATCCTCAGAGCTCCTTTTCCAAGCCCTGAGTGGGAGCTGGGACAACATTCCAGCTCCTTTCTCCCTTCCCTGGAGAGGAACTTTTATACCTGTGGCTGCAGGAAAGCACAAAATCCCTGGAAAAAAATCCAACCCAGGAGCCCGGGATGAAGCGTTGGGGCAGAATTCCCGCTTCCAGGGGGACTTTAAACCAATTGGAATTGATTTTATTGATTTATATTTTAATTTATTTAATTCATTCCCAGGTTTTCCGGCAGCCAGAAGGTGCCACAGCTGCGTCCAGATAAAAAACGGTGAGATTGGGATCTGGAAAACTGATGGATCTGGGACAACCTTCCCTTCCCTTCCCAAACCTTCCCAAACCTTCCCAAACCTTCCCAAACCTTCCCTTCCCAAACCTTCCCTTCCCAAACCTTCCCAAACCTTCCCTTCCCAAACCTTCGCTTCTCTTCCCAAACCTTCCCTTCCCAAACCTTCCCTTCCCAAACCTTCCCTTCCCTTCCCTTCCCAAACCTTCCCTTCCCTTCCCTTCCCAAACCTTCCCAAACCTTCCCTTCCCTTCCCAAACCTTCCCTTCCCAAACCTCCCCAACTGGGGAGTTGGGAATGCTGCAGGGAATGTGTGGCTTTCCTGGAAGAGGGTTTTTCCCTCCCTCCCAGGCCTTGAGCATTCCCAACACTGATCCCTCTTTCCCAAACTCCTCCAGCTGAGGACTGAATTCCCGGTGTTCCAGGGGGGTTGTGTTTTTTCCCAGGAGGGAAATTGTGCCTGGAAAAACGAGGCAGGAGCTGGGAGATGATCCCAGTGCCCTGCAGCCAGTGGGAATTTGCTGCCTTGGAGTTGAGAATTTGGGAAAAGCCGGGAGTGAGGCGGGATTGGGAGCTGGGGCTGCTCCCTGGGGGTTTGAAATCCAGGCTGGGAGAGCTGGGAATGTTCCCCTGGAGAAGAGAAGGCTCCAGGGAAACCTTGGAGCCTCTTCCAGAGCCTAAAGGGGCTCCAGGAGAGCTGGAGAGGGACTGGGGACAAGGGATGGAGGGACAGGACACAGGGAATGGCTTCCCACTGCCAGAGGGCAGGGATAGGTGGGATATTGGGAAGGAATTCCTGACT
>NW_020938275.1:0-583 GCF_003984885.1 Neopelma chrysocephalum
TCCCTGATCCTGGCCCTGCTCCCAAAAATTCCAGCTCTGCCTCTGAGTGCTGCCCTGGCCATTCCCTGGATCCCTGATCCTGGCCCTGCTCCCAGAAAATTCCAGCTCTGCCTCTGTGGCACCGAGTGCTGTCCTGGTCCTGCTCCCAAAAAATTCCAGCTCTGCCTCTGAGGCTGCCCTGGCCATTCCCTGGATCCCTGATCCTGCTCCCAAAAATTCCAGCTCTGCCTCTGTGGCACCGAGTGTTGTCCTGGGCTTTCCCTGGATCCCTGATCGTGGCCCTGCTCCCAAAAAATTCCAGCTCTCCTTAAGAGACACCGAGTGCTGTCCTGGCTTTTCCCAGGATCCCTGATCCTGATCCTGCTCCCAAAAAATTCCAGCTCTGCCTCTGAGTTCTGCCCTGGCCTTTCCCTGGATCCCTGATCCTGGCCCTGTTCCCAAAAAATTCCAGCTCTCCCTCTGAGGCTGCCCTGACCTTTCCCTGCCTTTCCCAGGATCCCTGATCCTTGTCCTGCTCCCAAAAAATTCCAGGTGTCCCTCTGAGGCTGCCCTGACCTTTTCCTGGATCCCTGATCCTGGCCCT
>NW_020938276.1:0-511 GCF_003984885.1 Neopelma chrysocephalum
CTGGCTGTGTTATCCCTGTGTAATTCCCTCTCTTCCCATCCAGGCTCAATCCTAATTTATTAACACTTTGTCCCATTCCATTTGAATGGAATTTTTGGGGTGGAAATCACCCAAAATCCAGAGCACATCCCAGTTTTCCTGGCTGTGCTGATCCCTCTGTAATTCCCTCTCCCTCTTTTCCCATCCAGGCTCTATCCTAATTTATTAACACTTTGTCCCACTCCATTTGAATGGAATTTTTGGGTTGGAACTCCCCCGGAATCCAGAGCAGCTCCTGCTTTTCCTGGCTGTAATTTAGTAACCCTTTGTCCCATTCCATTTGAATGGAATTTTTGGGCTTTTTTCCCATCCAGGCTCTACAGTGATTTATTAACATTTTGTCCCACTCCTAAAATGGAATTTTTGGGTTGGAACTCCCCCAGAATCCAGAGCAGCTCCTGCTTTTCTTGGCTGTGTTATCCCTGTGTAATTCCCTCTCCCTCTCTTCCCATCCAGGCTCCATCCTAATTTA
>NW_020938277.1:0-795 GCF_003984885.1 Neopelma chrysocephalum
TTCCCTCTCCCTCTCTTCCCATCCAGGCTCCATCCTAATTTATTAACCCTTTGTCCCATTTCATTTAATGGAAAATTTTTGGGGTGGAACTCCCCCGGAATCCAGAGCAGCTCCTGCTATTCCTGGCTGTGTTATCCCTGTGTCATTCCCTCTCCCTCTTATCCCATCCAGGCTCTACAGTAATTTGGTAACACTCTGCCCCTAAATCCTAAAATCCTAAAATGGATTTTTTGGGGAGGAAATCCCCCAAAATCCAGAGCAACTCCACAGCCAGATCCTGCTTTTCCTGGCTGTGTTATCCCTGTGTAATTCCCTCTTTTCCCATCCAGGCTCTATCCTAATTTATTAACACTTTCTCCCACTCCATTTTAATGGAATTTTTGGGTGAAATTCCCACAGAATCCAGAGCAAATCCTGCTTTTCCTGGCTGTGTTATCCCTGTGTAATTCCATCTCCCTCTTTTCCCATCCAGGCTCTATCCTAATTTATTAACCCTTTGTCCCATTCCATTTGAATGGAATTTTTGGGGTGGAAATCACCCAGAATCCAGAGCAGCTCCTGCTTTTCCTGTCTATAATTTATTAACCCTTTATCCCACTCCTAAAATGGAGTTTTTGGGTTGGAACTCCCCCAAAATCCAGAGCAGCTCCTGCTTTTCCTGGCTGTTCTGTCCCTGTGTAATTCCCTCTCCCTCTCTTCCCATCCAGGCTCTGCAATAATTTATTAACACTTTGTCCCACTCCATTTTAATGGAATTTTTGGGTTGGAACTCCCCCAAACCCATAGCAGCTCCTG
>NW_020938278.1:0-407 GCF_003984885.1 Neopelma chrysocephalum
GCAGCTCCTGCTATTCCTGGCTGTGTTATCCCTGTGTAATTCCCTCTTTCCCCATCCAGGTTTTTCAGTAATTTGGTAACACTCTCTCCCACTTCATTTTAATGGAATTTTTGGGGTGAACTCCCCCAGACTCTGGAGCAGCTCCCGGTTTTCCTGGCTGTAATTTAGTAACCCTTTGTCCCATTCCATTTGAATGGAATTTTTGGAGTGGAACTACCCCAGAATCCAGAGCAGCTCCTGCTTTTCCTGGCTGTGTTATCCCTGTGTAATTCCCTCTCTTCCCATCCAGGCTCTATCCTAATTTGTCCCAGTCCCTTCTAATGGAATTTTTGGGTGAAACTCCCCCAGAATCCAAAACAACTCCTGGTTTTCCTGGCTGTGTTATCCCTCTGTAATTCCCTCTCCCT
>NW_020938279.1:0-345 GCF_003984885.1 Neopelma chrysocephalum
AGGTGGTTTTGGGGTCTGGATGAGCCCCCAGAGAGGACTTTTGTGGGCCTCTAAAAAATCCCAATTAAAAGGGATTTTAAAACCTTTTTAAGGGTTAAATGGGAGTGATTCCCCTTGGAGCAGCTCCAAGATGCCCGACCAAGACCCCAGGAGAGCAGGAACGACGCCAGGAGAGCCCCTTGTAGAGAATTTCCATAGGTCTCTTCAAAATCTCAGTTAAAAGGGGTTTAAACCCTTTTTAAGGGTGAAAAAGGAGGGAAGATTCCCTTGGGAGCAGCTCCAGCACCTCCAAGGTGGGCAAGCAAGACCCCAGGAGAGCAGGGTGGAGAGAGTTAAACCCTAGAG
>NW_020938280.1:0-466 GCF_003984885.1 Neopelma chrysocephalum
AGGTGGTTTTGGGGTCTGGATGAGCCCCCAGAGAGGACTTTTGTGGGACTCTGCAAAAGCCAAATTAAAAGGGATTTTAAAACCTTTTTAAGGGTTAAATGGGAGTGATTCCCCTTGGAGCAGCTCCAGCACCTCCAAGGTGGCCGAGCGAGCCCCCAGGATCTCTCAGGTCACCCCACCCCAGGAGCTGCCGTGCGCAGGAGCCCCCGGGGGTGGATCCAGGACCCCCCACCCCACCCCACAAGCCCCGGGGTCGCCCAGGTCACCTTGGAAATAGTCACATTTGCCGTCCATGAAGATGTAGTTCATGAGCACCACGCTGAACATGCTGGCGTAGACGTGCAGGTCGCTGAACACCAGCGTGAAGTTGGTGGGCTGCGGGGTTGTGGGATTTCGGGATGAGCAGGATTTCGGGATGAGCAGGATTTCGGGATGAGCGGGATGTCCCCAGCCCCGGTGGGGGGGG
>NW_020938281.1:0-938 GCF_003984885.1 Neopelma chrysocephalum
AGCAGCTCCAAGATGGTCGACCAAGACCCCAGGAGAGCAGGGTGGAGAGAGTTAAACCCCAGAGCAAGGAGGGAGGTGGTTTTGGGGTCTGGATGAGCCCCCTTTGGAAGACTTTCATGGGCCTCTAGAAAATCCCAATTAAAGGTTTTAAGGGGTTTTTAAGGGTAAAAAGGGATTCCCCTTGGAGCAGCTCCAGGATGGTCAAGCAGGAGCTCAGGAGAGCAGGTTGGAGGGAGTTATTCCATGGAGAAAGGAGGGAAGGGGATTGGAGACCTCCTGGGGAGGCCTGGATGAGCCCCCTGGGGAGGGATTTCGTGGGCCTCTGCAAAATCCCAATTAAAGGGGGTTTAAAGGGCTTTTTAAGGGTAAAAAGGGGATTCCCCTTGGAGCAGTTCCGAGATGGTCAACCAAGAGCTCAGGAGAGGAGGGTGGAAAGTTACTCCCTGGGGTAAGGAGGGAGATGGTTTTGGGGTCTGGATGAGCCCCCTTGGTAGGGATTCCGTGGGCCTCTGCAAAATCTCAGTTAAAAGGGGTTTAAACCCTTTTTAAGGGTGAAAAGGGAGGGAAGATTCCCCTTGGGAGCAGCTCCAGCACCTCCAAGGTGCCCAACCGAGCCCCCAGGACCTCTCAGGTCACCCCACACCAGGAGCTGCCACACCCAGGAGCCCCCGGGGGTGGATCCAGGACCCCCCACCCCACCCCACGAGCCCCGGGGTCGCCCAGGTCACCTTGGAAATAGTCACATTTGCCGTCCATGAAGATGTAGTTCATGAGCACCACGCTGAACATGCTGGCGTAGACGTGCAGGTCGCTGAACACCAGCGTGAAGTTGGTGGGCTGCGGGGTTGTGGGATTTTGGGATGAGCGGGATTTCGGGATGAGCAGGATTTTGGGATGAGCGGGATGTCCCCAGCCCCGGTGGGGGGGGAGTGGGGGTC
>NW_020938282.1:0-958 GCF_003984885.1 Neopelma chrysocephalum
CTCAAATCCTGTTTCCCAAGGGAGCCCCTGGGATCCCAAATTCCCTGCGAGATCCCAAATCCCGTTTCCCAAATCCCATTTCCCAAGGCAGTCTGTGGGATCCCAAATCCCATTTCCCAAATCCCATTTCCCAAACCCCCTGTGGGATCCCAAATCCCATTTCCCAAAGGAATCTATGGGATCTCAAATCCCATTTCCCAAATCCCCTGTGGGATCCCAAATCCCATTTCCCAAATCCCATTTCCCAAATCCCATTTCCCAAATCCTCTGTGAGATCCCAAATCCCATTTCTCAAGGCAGTCTGTGGGATCCCAAATCCCATTTCCCAGGGGAGCTTGTGGGATCCCAAATTCCCTGTGGGATCCCAAATCCCATTTCCCAAGGGAGTCTGTGGGATCCCAAATCCCATTTCCCAAATCCCATCTCCCAAACCCCATTTCCCAAATCCCCTTTCCCAACCGAACCATTCCCGACTCCTCTTTTTTTCCACATTCCCACTAAAAACCCCGTTGGAAGCAGCCTGTGGGACCATCCCACGGGAATCTCGAGGCGGGAACATCCCCCTCCGACCCGGAGAGCTCCCGATTCCCGGCATTCCCAGGACTCTCCGGGATTTGGGAAGGGTGGGAACGCACCATATTCCCGAGGTCCTCGGGCCGGAGGGCGGGAAGCTGCAGCTCCAGCCGGGAAAGGCTCTGGAAGCGCTCCAGGAATTCCTGGAGAAGCACTCGGGGCTCGTCCACCAGGAGCAGGGCAAAGCGCTCTGGGAATGGGAAAAAAGTGGGAATGCTGAGCCGGAATGCTGGGAATGCTGAGGTGGAATGCTGGGAATACTGAGCCGGAATGCTGGGAATGCTGCTTCCCAAGGGAAAACGTGGGAATGCTGAGCCAGAATGCTGGGAATGATGTGCTGGAATGCTGGGAATGCTGAGCTGGAATGCTGGGAATGCTGCTTCCC
>NW_020938283.1:0-909 GCF_003984885.1 Neopelma chrysocephalum
CTCAAATCCTGTTTCCCAAGGGAGCCCCTGGGATCCCAAATTCCCTGTGAGATCCCAAATCCCGTTTCCTAAACCCCCTATGAGATCCCAAATCCCGTTTCCCAAATCCCATTTCCCAAGGCAGTCTGTGGGATCCCAAATCCCATTTCCCAAATCCCATTTCCCAAACCCCCTGTGGGATCCCAAATCCCATTTCCCAAAGGAATCTATGGGATCTCAAATCCCATTTCCCAAATCCCCTGTGGGATCCCAAATCCCATTTCCCAAATCCCATTTCCCAAATCCCATTTCCCAAATCCTCTGTGGGATCCCAAATCCCATTTCCCAGGGGAGCTTGTGGGATCCCAAATCCCCTGTGGGATCCCAAATCCCATTTCCCAAGGGAACCCATGGGATCCCGAATTCCCTGTGAGATCCCAAATCCTGTTTCCCAAACCCCATTTCCCAAATCCCCTGTGAGATCCCAAATCCCCTTTCCCAACCGAACCATTCCCGACTCCTCTTTTCTCCACATTCCCACTAAAAACCCCGTTGGAAGCAGCCTGTGGGACCATCCCACGGGAATCTCGAGGCGGGAACATCCCCCTCCGACCCGGAGAGCTCCCGATTCCCGGCATTCCCAGGACTCTCCGGGATTTGGGAAGGGCGGGAACGCACCATATTCCCGAGGTCCTCGGGCCGGAGGGCGGGAAGCTGCAGCTCCAGCCGGGAAAGGCTCTGGAAGCGCTCCAGGAATTCCTGGAGAAGCACTCGGGGCTCGTCCACCAGGAGCAGGGCAAAGCGCTCTGGGAATGGGAAAAAAGTGGGAATGCTGAGCCGGAATGCTGGGAATGCTGAGGTGGAATGCTGGGAATACTGAGCCGGAATGCTGGGAATGCTGCTTCCCAAGGGAAAACGTGGGAATGCTGA
>NW_020938284.1:0-958 GCF_003984885.1 Neopelma chrysocephalum
CTCAAATCCTGTTTCCCAAGGGAGCCCCTGGGATCCCAAATTCCCTGCGAGATCCCAAATCCCGTTTCCCAAATCCCATTTCCCAAGGCAGTCTGTGGGATCCCAAATCCCATTTCCCAAATCCCATTTCCCAAACCCCCTGTGGGATCCCAAATCCCATTTCCCAAAGGAATCTATGGGATCTCAAATCCCATTTCCCAAATCCCCTGTGGGATCCCAAATCCCATTTCCCAAATCCCATTTCCCAAATCCCATTTCCCAAATCCTCTGTGAGATCCCAAATCCCATTTCTCAAGGCAGTCTGTGGGATCCCAAATCCCATTTCCCAGGGGAGCTTGTGGGATCCCAAATTCCCTGTGGGATCCCAAATCCCATTTCCCAAGGGAGTCTGTGGGATCCCAAATCCCATTTCCCAAATCCCATCTCCCAAACCCCATTTCCCAAATCCCCTTTCCCAACCGAACCATTCCCGACTCCTCTTTTTTTCCACATTCCCACTAAAAACCCCGTTGGAAGCAGCCTGTGGGACCATCCCACGGGAATCTCGAGGCGGGAACATCCCCCTCCGACCCGGAGAGCTCCCGATTCCCGGCATTCCCAGGACTCTCCGGGATTTGGGAAGGGTGGGAACGCACCATATTCCCGAGGTCCTCGGGCCGGAGGGCGGGAAGCTGCAGCTCCAGCCGGGAAAGGCTCTGGAAGCGCTCCAGGAATTCCTGGAGAAGCACTCGGGGCTCGTCCACCAGGAGCAGGGCAAAGCGCTCTGGGAATGGGAAAAAAGTGGGAATGCTGAGCCGGAATGCTGGGAATGCTGAGGTGGAATGCTGGGAATACTGAGCCGGAATGCTGGGAATGCTGCTTCCCAAGGGAAAACGTGGGAATGCTGAGCCAGAATGCTGGGAATGATGTGCTGGAATGCTGGGAATGCTGAGCTGGAATGCTGGGAATGCTGCTTCCC
>NW_020938285.1:0-909 GCF_003984885.1 Neopelma chrysocephalum
CTCAAATCCTGTTTCCCAAGGGAGCCCCTGGGATCCCAAATTCCCTGTGAGATCCCAAATCCCGTTTCCTAAACCCCCTATGAGATCCCAAATCCCGTTTCCCAAATCCCATTTCCCAAGGCAGTCTGTGGGATCCCAAATCCCATTTCCCAAATCCCATTTCCCAAACCCCCTGTGGGATCCCAAATCCCATTTCCCAAAGGAATCTATGGGATCTCAAATCCCATTTCCCAAATCCCCTGTGGGATCCCAAATCCCATTTCCCAAATCCCATTTCCCAAATCCCATTTCCCAAATCCTCTGTGGGATCCCAAATCCCATTTCCCAGGGGAGCTTGTGGGATCCCAAATCCCCTGTGGGATCCCAAATCCCATTTCCCAAGGGAACCCATGGGATCCCGAATTCCCTGTGAGATCCCAAATCCTGTTTCCCAAACCCCATTTCCCAAATCCCCTGTGAGATCCCAAATCCCCTTTCCCAACCGAACCATTCCCGACTCCTCTTTTCTCCACATTCCCACTAAAAACCCCGTTGGAAGCAGCCTGTGGGACCATCCCACGGGAATCTCGAGGCGGGAACATCCCCCTCCGACCCGGAGAGCTCCCGATTCCCGGCATTCCCAGGACTCTCCGGGATTTGGGAAGGGCGGGAACGCACCATATTCCCGAGGTCCTCGGGCCGGAGGGCGGGAAGCTGCAGCTCCAGCCGGGAAAGGCTCTGGAAGCGCTCCAGGAATTCCTGGAGAAGCACTCGGGGCTCGTCCACCAGGAGCAGGGCAAAGCGCTCTGGGAATGGGAAAAAAGTGGGAATGCTGAGCCGGAATGCTGGGAATGCTGAGGTGGAATGCTGGGAATACTGAGCCGGAATGCTGGGAATGCTGCTTCCCAAGGGAAAACGTGGGAATGCTGA
>NW_020938286.1:0-529 GCF_003984885.1 Neopelma chrysocephalum
CTGTTCCCTGGAGCTGCATTCCCTGTTCCCAGAGCCGTATCCCTGTTTCCCTGTATTCCCTATTCCCAGAGCCGCATTCCCTATTCCCATAGCTGTATCCCCGTTTCCCTGTATTCCCTGTTCCCAGAGCTGTATTCCCTATTCCCAGCACCACATTCCCTATTCCCAGAGCCGTATTCCTGTTTCCCTGTATTACCTGTTCCCCTGGAGCCGTGTCCCTGTTCCCAGAGCTGCATTCCCTGCTCCCAGAGCCATAGCCCTGTTTCCCTGTATTCCCTGTTTCCCTGGAGCTGTATCCCTATTCCCAGAGCCGTATCCCTATTCCCAGAGCTCATTCCCTGTTTTCCAGGCCATCGGTGCCCCCCCGCCCGGAGCGGCCATCGCTGTGTCGCCGACAGCTCCAACCTCTCTGTGTTCAGGGGGTACAACCCCGACTATTCCCTATTCCCAGAGCCACGTTCCCTGTTCCCAGAGCCGTATCCCTATTCCCAGAGCTGTATCCCTGTTTTCCAGGCCATCGGTGCCCCCC
>NW_020938287.1:0-562 GCF_003984885.1 Neopelma chrysocephalum
ATTCCCTGTTCCCAGAGCCGTATCCCTGTTTCCCTGTATTCCCTGTTTCCCTGGAGCTGTATCCCTATTCCCAGAGCCATATCCCTATTCCCAGAGCTCATTCCCTGTTTTCCAGGTCATTGTTGCCCCCCAGCCCGGAGCGGCCATCGCTGTGTTGCCGACAGCTCCAACCTGTACAACCCTGACTATTCCCCATTCCCAGAGCCTCATTCCCTATTCCCAGAGCTGTATCCCTATTCCCAGAGCCATATCCCTGTTTACCTGTATTCCCCATTCCCAGCTCCTCATTCCCTGTTTTCCAGGCCATCGCTGCCCCCCAGCCCGGAGCGGCCATTGCTGTGTTGCCGACAGCTCCAACCTGTACAACCCCGACTATTCCCCATTCCCAGCTCCTCATTCCCTGTTCCCAGAGCCATATCCCTATTCCCAGCGCCTCATTCCCTATTCCCAGCTCCTCATTCCCTGTTTTCCAGGCCATCGGTGCCCCCCAGCCCGGAGCGGCCATCGCTGTGTCACCGACAGCTCCAACCTGTACAACCACGACTATTCCCCATTCCCAGCT
>NW_020938288.1:0-2365 GCF_003984885.1 Neopelma chrysocephalum
CCAGGGGGATCCAGGACTGGGGTACCCCCATTCCCAAGGTCCTGGGGAGTGTCTGGGACAGGATCACCCCAATCCCAGGGGGATCCAGGACTGGGATACCCCCATTCCCAAGGCACAGAGGGGTTGGGGGTGGGATGACCTTCCCATTCCTGGGGTGCCCTGGATCGGGACACCCCCGTCCCCAGGATCCCTGAGGGGTCTGGGACAGGAGCACCCCAATTCCAGGGAGATCCAAGACTGGGATATCCCCATTCCCAAATCCTAGAGGGGTCTGGGACAGGAACACCCTCATCCCAGGGGGATCCAAGACTGGAATACCCCCATTCCCAAGGTCCCTGGGGGTCCAGGACCAGGAACCTCCATCCCTGGGGGATCCAGGACAGGGACACCCCCATCCCTGGGGGGTCTGGGACCAGAATACCCCCATTCCCAAGGTCCTGAGGGGTGACTCCCCATCCCAGGGGGATCCAGGACTGGGATACCCCCATTCCCAAGGCTCAGAGGGGTTGGGGATGGGATGATCTCCCTGTTTCTGGGGTGTCCTGGATCTGGACATTCCCAAGGCCATGAGGGGTGTCCCCAAAAGCTCTGAAAGGGTCTGAGGCAGGGGGCACCCCCATCCCTGGGAGGTTTGAGACTGGGATAACCCCATTCCCAAGGTCCTGAGGGATGGGGACAGGGACACCCCCATCCCAGGGGGATCCAGGACTGGGCTACCCCCATTCCCAAATCCCAGAGGGGTTGGGACACCCCCATCCCCAAAGCCCTGAGGGGTCTGGGACAGGGACCCCCCCATCCCTGGGGGATCCAGGGCTGGGATAACCCCATTCCCAAAGTCCTGAGGGGTGACCCCCATCTCAGAAGGATCCATGACTAGGATACCCCTATTCCCAAGGTCCTGAGGGGTGACCCCCAACCCAGGGGGATCCAGGACTGGGATACCCCCATTCCCAAGGCACAGAGGGGTTGGGGATGGGATGATCTCCCTGTTTCTGGGGTGTCCTGGATCTGGACATTCCCAAGGCCATGAGGGGTGTCCCCAAAAGCTCTGAAAGGGTCTGGGACAGGGGGCACCCCCATCCCTGGGAGGTTTGAGACTGGGATACCCCCATTCCCAAGGTCCTGAGGGATGGGGACATGGACACCCCAATACCAGGGGGATCCAGGACTGGGGTACCCCCATTCCCAAATCCCAGAGGGGTTGGGACACCCCCATCCCCAAAGCCCTGAGGGGTCTGGGACACGGGCACCCCAATCCCAGGGGGATCCAGGAGTGGGATAACCCCATTCCCAAGATCCCTGAGGGGTCTGGGATAGGAGCACCCCAATCCCTGGGGGATCCAGGACTGGGATACCCCCATTCCCAAGGTCCTGAGGGATAGGGACAGGGACACCCCATCCCAGGGGGATCCAGGACTGGGATACCCCCATTCCCAAATCCCAGAGCTCTATTCCCTGTTTCCCTGGAGCCGTACCCCTGTTCCCAGAGCTGTATTCCCTGTTCCCTAGAGCTGAGTTCCCTGGAGGTGCATTCCCTGTTTCCCTGAGCTGTGTTCCCTGTTCCCAGAGCCACATTCCCTGTTTGCCTGGAGCTTTGTTCCCTGTTTCCCTGTATTCCCTATTTCCCTGGAGCTGTACTCCCTGTTCCCTGGAGCTGTATTCCCTGGAGCTGTGTTCCCTGGAGCTGTATTCCCTGTTTCCCTGAGCTTTATTCCCTGTTCCTTGGAGCTGTATTCCCTGTTCCCAGAGCCATATTCCCTGTTCTCTGGAGCTCTATTCCCTGTTTCCCAGAGCTGTATTCCCTGTTCCCAGAGCTGTATCCCTGTTTCCCTGTATTCCCTATTCCCTGGAGCTGTGTTCCCTGGAGGTGTATTCCCTGTTTCCCTGAGCTGTATTCCCTGTTCCTTGCAGCTGTATTCCCTGTTTCCCTGGAGCTTTTGTCTCTGTTTTCCTGTACCTCTATTCCCTATTCCCTGGAGTTGTATTCCCTCTTCCCAGAGCCTCATTCCCTTTTCCCAGAGCTGTATCCCTATTCCCAGAGCCATATCCCTGTTTCCCTGTATTCCCTGTTCCCAGACCCGTATCCCTGTTCCCAGACCCGTATCCCTGTTCCCAGACCCGTATCCCTGTTCCCAGAGCTGTATCCCTGTTTCCCTGTATTCCCTGTTTCCCTGTATTCCCTGTTCCCATAGCCGCATTCCCTGTTTCCCTGCATTCCCTATTCCCAGAGCTGCATTCCCTATTCCCAGAGCTGCATTCCCTATTCCCAGAGCCGTATCCCTATTTCCAGCGCCTCATTCTCTGTTCCCTGGAGGTGTATTCCCTGTTCCCAGAGCCGTATCCCTGTTTCCCTGTATTCCCTGTT
>NW_020938289.1:0-403 GCF_003984885.1 Neopelma chrysocephalum
CTGTTCCCTGGAGCTGCATTCCCTGTTCCCAGAGCCGTATCCCTGTTCCCAGAGCCGCATTCCCTGTTTCCCTGTATTCCCTATTCCCATAGCCGTATCCCTGTTTCCCTGTATTCCCTGTTCCCAGAGCTGTATTCCCTATTCCCAGCACCACATTCCCTATTCCCAGAGCCGTAT
Organism: Neopelma chrysocephalum; assembly: GCF_003984885.1. Taxonomy (NCBI): domain Eukaryota; kingdom Metazoa; phylum Chordata; class Aves; order Passeriformes; family Pipridae; genus Neopelma; species Neopelma chrysocephalum. The sequence continues at coordinate 178 of NW_020938289.1, forward strand.
TCCTGTTTCCCTGTATTACCTGTTCCCCTGGAGCCGTGTCCCTGTTCCCAGAGCTGCATTCCCTGTTCCCAGAGCCGTATCCCTGTTTTCCTGTACTCCCTATTTCCCTGGAGCCATATCCCTGTTCCCAGATCCTCATTCCCTATTCCCAGAGCTGTATCCCTGTTTTCCAGGCCATTGGTGCCCCCCAGCCCGGAGCGGCCATCGCTGTGTCGCCGACAGCTCC
>NW_020938290.1:0-529 GCF_003984885.1 Neopelma chrysocephalum
CTGTTCCCTGGAGCTGCATTCCCTGTTCCCAGAGCCGTATCCCTGTTTCCCTGTATTCCCTATTCCCAGAGCCGCATTCCCTATTCCCATAGCTGTATCCCCGTTTCCCTGTATTCCCTGTTCCCAGAGCTGTATTCCCTATTCCCAGCACCACATTCCCTATTCCCAGAGCCGTATTCCTGTTTCCCTGTATTACCTGTTCCCCTGGAGCCGTGTCCCTGTTCCCAGAGCTGCATTCCCTGCTCCCAGAGCCATAGCCCTGTTTCCCTGTATTCCCTGTTTCCCTGGAGCTGTATCCCTATTCCCAGAGCCGTATCCCTATTCCCAGAGCTCATTCCCTGTTTTCCAGGCCATCGGTGCCCCCCCGCCCGGAGCGGCCATCGCTGTGTCGCCGACAGCTCCAACCTCTCTGTGTTCAGGGGGTACAACCCCGACTATTCCCTATTCCCAGAGCCACGTTCCCTGTTCCCAGAGCCGTATCCCTATTCCCAGAGCTGTATCCCTGTTTTCCAGGCCATCGGTGCCCCCC
>NW_020938291.1:0-562 GCF_003984885.1 Neopelma chrysocephalum
ATTCCCTGTTCCCAGAGCCGTATCCCTGTTTCCCTGTATTCCCTGTTTCCCTGGAGCTGTATCCCTATTCCCAGAGCCATATCCCTATTCCCAGAGCTCATTCCCTGTTTTCCAGGTCATTGTTGCCCCCCAGCCCGGAGCGGCCATCGCTGTGTTGCCGACAGCTCCAACCTGTACAACCCTGACTATTCCCCATTCCCAGAGCCTCATTCCCTATTCCCAGAGCTGTATCCCTATTCCCAGAGCCATATCCCTGTTTACCTGTATTCCCCATTCCCAGCTCCTCATTCCCTGTTTTCCAGGCCATCGCTGCCCCCCAGCCCGGAGCGGCCATTGCTGTGTTGCCGACAGCTCCAACCTGTACAACCCCGACTATTCCCCATTCCCAGCTCCTCATTCCCTGTTCCCAGAGCCATATCCCTATTCCCAGCGCCTCATTCCCTATTCCCAGCTCCTCATTCCCTGTTTTCCAGGCCATCGGTGCCCCCCAGCCCGGAGCGGCCATCGCTGTGTCACCGACAGCTCCAACCTGTACAACCACGACTATTCCCCATTCCCAGCT
>NW_020938292.1:0-2365 GCF_003984885.1 Neopelma chrysocephalum
CCAGGGGGATCCAGGACTGGGGTACCCCCATTCCCAAGGTCCTGGGGAGTGTCTGGGACAGGATCACCCCAATCCCAGGGGGATCCAGGACTGGGATACCCCCATTCCCAAGGCACAGAGGGGTTGGGGGTGGGATGACCTTCCCATTCCTGGGGTGCCCTGGATCGGGACACCCCCGTCCCCAGGATCCCTGAGGGGTCTGGGACAGGAGCACCCCAATTCCAGGGAGATCCAAGACTGGGATATCCCCATTCCCAAATCCTAGAGGGGTCTGGGACAGGAACACCCTCATCCCAGGGGGATCCAAGACTGGAATACCCCCATTCCCAAGGTCCCTGGGGGTCCAGGACCAGGAACCTCCATCCCTGGGGGATCCAGGACAGGGACACCCCCATCCCTGGGGGGTCTGGGACCAGAATACCCCCATTCCCAAGGTCCTGAGGGGTGACTCCCCATCCCAGGGGGATCCAGGACTGGGATACCCCCATTCCCAAGGCTCAGAGGGGTTGGGGATGGGATGATCTCCCTGTTTCTGGGGTGTCCTGGATCTGGACATTCCCAAGGCCATGAGGGGTGTCCCCAAAAGCTCTGAAAGGGTCTGAGGCAGGGGGCACCCCCATCCCTGGGAGGTTTGAGACTGGGATAACCCCATTCCCAAGGTCCTGAGGGATGGGGACAGGGACACCCCCATCCCAGGGGGATCCAGGACTGGGCTACCCCCATTCCCAAATCCCAGAGGGGTTGGGACACCCCCATCCCCAAAGCCCTGAGGGGTCTGGGACAGGGACCCCCCCATCCCTGGGGGATCCAGGGCTGGGATAACCCCATTCCCAAAGTCCTGAGGGGTGACCCCCATCTCAGAAGGATCCATGACTAGGATACCCCTATTCCCAAGGTCCTGAGGGGTGACCCCCAACCCAGGGGGATCCAGGACTGGGATACCCCCATTCCCAAGGCACAGAGGGGTTGGGGATGGGATGATCTCCCTGTTTCTGGGGTGTCCTGGATCTGGACATTCCCAAGGCCATGAGGGGTGTCCCCAAAAGCTCTGAAAGGGTCTGGGACAGGGGGCACCCCCATCCCTGGGAGGTTTGAGACTGGGATACCCCCATTCCCAAGGTCCTGAGGGATGGGGACATGGACACCCCAATACCAGGGGGATCCAGGACTGGGGTACCCCCATTCCCAAATCCCAGAGGGGTTGGGACACCCCCATCCCCAAAGCCCTGAGGGGTCTGGGACACGGGCACCCCAATCCCAGGGGGATCCAGGAGTGGGATAACCCCATTCCCAAGATCCCTGAGGGGTCTGGGATAGGAGCACCCCAATCCCTGGGGGATCCAGGACTGGGATACCCCCATTCCCAAGGTCCTGAGGGATAGGGACAGGGACACCCCATCCCAGGGGGATCCAGGACTGGGATACCCCCATTCCCAAATCCCAGAGCTCTATTCCCTGTTTCCCTGGAGCCGTACCCCTGTTCCCAGAGCTGTATTCCCTGTTCCCTAGAGCTGAGTTCCCTGGAGGTGCATTCCCTGTTTCCCTGAGCTGTGTTCCCTGTTCCCAGAGCCACATTCCCTGTTTGCCTGGAGCTTTGTTCCCTGTTTCCCTGTATTCCCTATTTCCCTGGAGCTGTACTCCCTGTTCCCTGGAGCTGTATTCCCTGGAGCTGTGTTCCCTGGAGCTGTATTCCCTGTTTCCCTGAGCTTTATTCCCTGTTCCTTGGAGCTGTATTCCCTGTTCCCAGAGCCATATTCCCTGTTCTCTGGAGCTCTATTCCCTGTTTCCCAGAGCTGTATTCCCTGTTCCCAGAGCTGTATCCCTGTTTCCCTGTATTCCCTATTCCCTGGAGCTGTGTTCCCTGGAGGTGTATTCCCTGTTTCCCTGAGCTGTATTCCCTGTTCCTTGCAGCTGTATTCCCTGTTTCCCTGGAGCTTTTGTCTCTGTTTTCCTGTACCTCTATTCCCTATTCCCTGGAGTTGTATTCCCTCTTCCCAGAGCCTCATTCCCTTTTCCCAGAGCTGTATCCCTATTCCCAGAGCCATATCCCTGTTTCCCTGTATTCCCTGTTCCCAGACCCGTATCCCTGTTCCCAGACCCGTATCCCTGTTCCCAGACCCGTATCCCTGTTCCCAGAGCTGTATCCCTGTTTCCCTGTATTCCCTGTTTCCCTGTATTCCCTGTTCCCATAGCCGCATTCCCTGTTTCCCTGCATTCCCTATTCCCAGAGCTGCATTCCCTATTCCCAGAGCTGCATTCCCTATTCCCAGAGCCGTATCCCTATTTCCAGCGCCTCATTCTCTGTTCCCTGGAGGTGTATTCCCTGTTCCCAGAGCCGTATCCCTGTTTCCCTGTATTCCCTGTT
>NW_020938293.1:0-403 GCF_003984885.1 Neopelma chrysocephalum
CTGTTCCCTGGAGCTGCATTCCCTGTTCCCAGAGCCGTATCCCTGTTCCCAGAGCCGCATTCCCTGTTTCCCTGTATTCCCTATTCCCATAGCCGTATCCCTGTTTCCCTGTATTCCCTGTTCCCAGAGCTGTATTCCCTATTCCCAGCACCACATTCCCTATTCCCAGAGCCGTATTCCTGTTTCCCTGTATTACCTGTTCCCCTGGAGCCGTGTCCCTGTTCCCAGAGCTGCATTCCCTGTTCCCAGAGCCGTATCCCTGTTTTCCTGTACTCCCTATTTCCCTGGAGCCATATCCCTGTTCCCAGATCCTCATTCCCTATTCCCAGAGCTGTATCCCTGTTTTCCAGGCCATTGGTGCCCCCCAGCCCGGAGCGGCCATCGCTGTGTCGCCGACAGCTCC
>NW_020938294.1:0-593 GCF_003984885.1 Neopelma chrysocephalum
TTGCCACGTCGCTGCCCGGGCAAACCCAAGCTTTAAGTTGTTAGGAGTGGAAAAATAGGTGGAAATTTGAGATACAAACAGGAGAGGGAGTCAAGATCCCCACAAAGCACACACAGAGCCCAAGAGGACCCAACTACGGGTGGAACAACCCTCAGAAACAGCTGGAAAACCTGGGCAGATCCCACGGGATGTGCAAATCCTGGAGAACTGAGCGTTCCCGGCCGGTTTCCCCATTCCCAGCTGGGCTCACCTGGCGATGGCCATCCCGATGTAGTAGGACAGGGGCATGATGGAGAGCAGGGCCAGGGAGAACTTGAGGGTGGAGCTGCTCAGGTGGTTGTGGCTGTCCAGGTAGCCCAGCAGGAGCGTCACCAGCACCAGCGGCAGCAGGTCTGGGGAGGGGTGTCAAGGACACTACACAGCGGGGTGGGGTTTGGGGTCAGCCCCCACCTTCCCCAGTCCATCCCACCCCATCACCACCAAGTCTGGGGGGACCAGTCAAGGAGCTGGTTGAGGAGGAGTGGGATTAGGATCAGCCTCCCCATTCCCAGTCCATCCCACCCCATCACCAGCAGGTCTGGGGAGGGGTGTCA
>NW_020938295.1:0-505 GCF_003984885.1 Neopelma chrysocephalum
TTGCCACGTCGCTGCCCGGGCAAACCCAAGCTTTAAGTTGTTAGGAGCGGAAAAATAGGTGGAAATTTGAGATGCAAACAGGAGAGGGAGTCAAGATCCCCACAAAGCACACACAGAGCCCAAGAGGAGCCAACTACGGGTGGAACAACCCTCAGAAACAGCTGGAAAACGCGGGCAGATCCCACGGGATGTGCAAATCCTGGAGAACTGAGCGTTCCCGGCCGGTTTCCCCATTCCCAGCTGGGCTCACCTGGCGATGGCCATCCCGATGTAGTAGGACAGGGGCATGATGGAGAGCAGGGCCAGGGAGAACTTGAGGGTGGAGCTGCTCAGGTGGTTGTGGCTGTCCAGGTAGCCCAGCAGGAGAGTCACCAGCACCAGCGGCAGCAGGTCTGGGGAGGGGTGTTAAGGACACTACACAGCGGGGTGGGTGGGGTTTGGGCTCAGCCCCCACCTTCCCCAGTCCATCCCACCCCATCACCACCAAGTCTGGGGGGACCAGTCA
>NW_020938296.1:0-798 GCF_003984885.1 Neopelma chrysocephalum
AGGGACTGGGGTGTGCCATGTATTGGGGTGCAGAGTGTATTGGGGGGCACAGGGATGGGTGTGTGATACATTGGGGTGCACAGGGACTGGGGTGTGAGATACTGGGGTGCACAGTGTATTGGGGTCTATCATGTATTGGGGTGCAGTGTGTTGGGGTGCACAGGGACTGGGGTGTGATGTATTGGGGTGCACAGTGTATGTGGTGTGAGGTATTGGGGTGCACAGGGATGGGTGTGAGGTATTGGAGTGCACAGTGTATTGGGGTCTCGTCTTGGGGTGCACAGTGTACTGGGGTCTCTCATGTCTTGGGGTGCACAGTGCATTGGGGTGCAGTGTATGGGGTGTGATGTATTGGGGTGCACAGTGTATTGGGGTGCACAGGGATGGGTGTAATGTCTTGGGGTGCACAGTGTACATGGTGTGAGGTATTGGGATGCACAGGGATGGGTGTGATGTCTTGGGGTGCACTGGGACTGGGGTGTGAGGTATTGAGGTGCACAGGGATGGGTGTAATGTCTTGGGGTGCCCAGTGTATTGGGGTGCACAGGGATGGGTATGAGGTATTAGGGTGTCCAGTGTATTGGGGTGCACAGTGTATTGGGGTCTCTCATGTATTGGGGTGCAGTGTATGGGGTCTCTCATGTCTTAGGGTGCACAGTGTGTTGGGGTCCCCAGGGATGGGTGTGAGGTATTGGGGTGCACAGTGCATGTGGTGTGAGGTATTGGGGTGCACTGGGATGGGTGTGATGTATTGGGGTGCAGTGTATTGGGGTCCCTCATGTATTGGGGTGCAGTGTA
>NW_020938297.1:0-791 GCF_003984885.1 Neopelma chrysocephalum
CAGGGACTGGGGTGTGCCATGTATTGGGGTGCAGAGTGTATTGGGGGACACATGGATGGGTGTGCCATGTATTGGGGGGCACAGGGACTGGGGTGTGCCATGTATTGGGGTGCAGAGTGTATTGGGGGGCACAGGGATGGGTGTGTGATACACTGGGGTGCACAGGGACTGGGGTGTGAGATACTGGGGTGCCCAGTGTATTGGGGTGCACAGGGATGGGTATGAGGTATTAGGGTGTCCAGTGTATTGGGGTGCACAGTGTATTGGGGTCTCTCATGTATTGGGGTGCAGTGTATGGGGTCTCTCATGTCTTAGGGTGCACAGTGTGTTGGGGTGCACAGGGATGGGTGTGATGTCTTGGGGTGCCCAGTGTATGTGGTGTGAGGTATTGGGGTGCACTGGGATGGGTGTGATGTCTTGGGGTGCACAGGGACTGGGGTGCACAGGGACTGGGGTGTGCCATGTCTTGGGGTGCACCGTGTATTGGGGTCTATCATGTATTGGGGTGCACAGTTTATGGGGTGTGATGTATTGGGGTGCACAGTGCATTGGGGTGTGATGTATTGGGGTGCACAGTGTATGTGGTGTGAGGTGTTGGGGTGCACAGGGATGGGTGTGATGTATTGGGGTGCAGTGTATTGGGGTCCCTCATGTATTGGGGTGCAGTGTATGGGGTCTCTCATGTCTTGGGGTGCACAGTGTATTGGGGTCTCATGTCTTGGGGGGAGTTTTTGGGGTAAAACTGGCAAAACCTGGGCCTGGAACATCCCCCCCTTGGCCCAGGGATGGGT
>NW_020938298.1:0-798 GCF_003984885.1 Neopelma chrysocephalum
AGGGACTGGGGTGTGCCATGTATTGGGGTGCAGAGTGTATTGGGGGGCACAGGGATGGGTGTGTGATACATTGGGGTGCACAGGGACTGGGGTGTGAGATACTGGGGTGCACAGTGTATTGGGGTCTATCATGTATTGGGGTGCAGTGTGTTGGGGTGCACAGGGACTGGGGTGTGATGTATTGGGGTGCACAGTGTATGTGGTGTGAGGTATTGGGGTGCACAGGGATGGGTGTGAGGTATTGGAGTGCACAGTGTATTGGGGTCTCGTCTTGGGGTGCACAGTGTACTGGGGTCTCTCATGTCTTGGGGTGCACAGTGCATTGGGGTGCAGTGTATGGGGTGTGATGTATTGGGGTGCACAGTGTATTGGGGTGCACAGGGATGGGTGTAATGTCTTGGGGTGCACAGTGTACATGGTGTGAGGTATTGGGATGCACAGGGATGGGTGTGATGTCTTGGGGTGCACTGGGACTGGGGTGTGAGGTATTGAGGTGCACAGGGATGGGTGTAATGTCTTGGGGTGCCCAGTGTATTGGGGTGCACAGGGATGGGTATGAGGTATTAGGGTGTCCAGTGTATTGGGGTGCACAGTGTATTGGGGTCTCTCATGTATTGGGGTGCAGTGTATGGGGTCTCTCATGTCTTAGGGTGCACAGTGTGTTGGGGTCCCCAGGGATGGGTGTGAGGTATTGGGGTGCACAGTGCATGTGGTGTGAGGTATTGGGGTGCACTGGGATGGGTGTGATGTATTGGGGTGCAGTGTATTGGGGTCCCTCATGTATTGGGGTGCAGTGTA
>NW_020938299.1:0-791 GCF_003984885.1 Neopelma chrysocephalum
CAGGGACTGGGGTGTGCCATGTATTGGGGTGCAGAGTGTATTGGGGGACACATGGATGGGTGTGCCATGTATTGGGGGGCACAGGGACTGGGGTGTGCCATGTATTGGGGTGCAGAGTGTATTGGGGGGCACAGGGATGGGTGTGTGATACACTGGGGTGCACAGGGACTGGGGTGTGAGATACTGGGGTGCCCAGTGTATTGGGGTGCACAGGGATGGGTATGAGGTATTAGGGTGTCCAGTGTATTGGGGTGCACAGTGTATTGGGGTCTCTCATGTATTGGGGTGCAGTGTATGGGGTCTCTCATGTCTTAGGGTGCACAGTGTGTTGGGGTGCACAGGGATGGGTGTGATGTCTTGGGGTGCCCAGTGTATGTGGTGTGAGGTATTGGGGTGCACTGGGATGGGTGTGATGTCTTGGGGTGCACAGGGACTGGGGTGCACAGGGACTGGGGTGTGCCATGTCTTGGGGTGCACCGTGTATTGGGGTCTATCATGTATTGGGGTGCACAGTTTATGGGGTGTGATGTATTGGGGTGCACAGTGCATTGGGGTGTGATGTATTGGGGTGCACAGTGTATGTGGTGTGAGGTGTTGGGGTGCACAGGGATGGGTGTGATGTATTGGGGTGCAGTGTATTGGGGTCCCTCATGTATTGGGGTGCAGTGTATGGGGTCTCTCATGTCTTGGGGTGCACAGTGTATTGGGGTCTCATGTCTTGGGGGGAGTTTTTGGGGTAAAACTGGCAAAACCTGGGCCTGGAACATCCCCCCCTTGGCCCAGGGATGGGT
>NW_020938300.1:0-593 GCF_003984885.1 Neopelma chrysocephalum
TTGCCACGTCGCTGCCCGGGCAAACCCAAGCTTTAAGTTGTTAGGAGTGGAAAAATAGGTGGAAATTTGAGATACAAACAGGAGAGGGAGTCAAGATCCCCACAAAGCACACACAGAGCCCAAGAGGACCCAACTACGGGTGGAACAACCCTCAGAAACAGCTGGAAAACCTGGGCAGATCCCACGGGATGTGCAAATCCTGGAGAACTGAGCGTTCCCGGCCGGTTTCCCCATTCCCAGCTGGGCTCACCTGGCGATGGCCATCCCGATGTAGTAGGACAGGGGCATGATGGAGAGCAGGGCCAGGGAGAACTTGAGGGTGGAGCTGCTCAGGTGGTTGTGGCTGTCCAGGTAGCCCAGCAGGAGCGTCACCAGCACCAGCGGCAGCAGGTCTGGGGAGGGGTGTCAAGGACACTACACAGCGGGGTGGGGTTTGGGGTCAGCCCCCACCTTCCCCAGTCCATCCCACCCCATCACCACCAAGTCTGGGGGGACCAGTCAAGGAGCTGGTTGAGGAGGAGTGGGATTAGGATCAGCCTCCCCATTCCCAGTCCATCCCACCCCATCACCAGCAGGTCTGGGGAGGGGTGTCA
>NW_020938301.1:0-505 GCF_003984885.1 Neopelma chrysocephalum
TTGCCACGTCGCTGCCCGGGCAAACCCAAGCTTTAAGTTGTTAGGAGCGGAAAAATAGGTGGAAATTTGAGATGCAAACAGGAGAGGGAGTCAAGATCCCCACAAAGCACACACAGAGCCCAAGAGGAGCCAACTACGGGTGGAACAACCCTCAGAAACAGCTGGAAAACGCGGGCAGATCCCACGGGATGTGCAAATCCTGGAGAACTGAGCGTTCCCGGCCGGTTTCCCCATTCCCAGCTGGGCTCACCTGGCGATGGCCATCCCGATGTAGTAGGACAGGGGCATGATGGAGAGCAGGGCCAGGGAGAACTTGAGGGTGGAGCTGCTCAGGTGGTTGTGGCTGTCCAGGTAGCCCAGCAGGAGAGTCACCAGCACCAGCGGCAGCAGGTCTGGGGAGGGGTGTTAAGGACACTACACAGCGGGGTGGGTGGGGTTTGGGCTCAGCCCCCACCTTCCCCAGTCCATCCCACCCCATCACCACCAAGTCTGGGGGGACCAGTCA
>NW_020938302.1:0-6637 GCF_003984885.1 Neopelma chrysocephalum
GGCAAAACCTGGGCCTGGAACATCCCCCCCTTGGCCCAGGGATGGGTTTGGGGATGCTGAACCCAAGGAAAAACCCCAAAAAGCCTTTGATAAAACGATCTCATTTAATTCAGGAACCAAACGAGCCACTTTGGTCCCATTCCTTGGAAAAACCCGGGTCCCCCAGAAGAGAGTCACCAAAACCCATCAGTTCACACCAAAAAATCAGCACAAAGTTCCACAAATCCCTCTTTTCCCACCTCCATAAAAAACACACTCCAGTGATCCCACGGGTTTTTGGTCCTACGTTTGCTCCCAAAATTCACCTTGGCCCAAAATAACTGAAGTGGGAATTTGGCAAACAAACATCAATTGAGGCCTTTTTGGAAACAAATCCGAAATTTTGGTTTTCCCCCCAAAAAAAGTTTGGCTTCCCAGCCCCAGCCACATCCCAGTCCCTAAAAAAAGAGGTAATTAATGAACAAAAGGGGAGCAGGAGAATTAAATCCCAAGGCACCCCTTGGGAGGCCGAGCTGGTTTGGAACTAAACAATTAACTTAAAAAAAAAAGAAAATAAAACTTAAAATATAAGTAAAAAAACTGGGATTTGCTGAACCCAGCGAGTCAAAAGGGGGTTTTTTGATTTACAGGGACACCCTGTGGGGTCAGAGACATGATGACACCAACGACCAGGAGCAAAAGTTGTGGGGGTTTTATAATAAAATGAAGCAAAGCCGAGTCTAAACCCCCCCTGGTTTGGATTTCCTTGTGCCCAGCTGGGATTTCTTGGATCCTGGAGCGTCCCAGGGTCTTTCCCAAGTGTTGGATCATCCGTGGCTGTGCATGACCCTCCCAGGTTTAGTCTGGATCAGTTAAGCTCAGTTTAAACTGTTGAGGTGAGGAGCGGGAAGGAGAATCCTAATCCTGCCTGGAGCTTGTTCCCAGGTGAAATATTCCATGGGATGCCTCGGGAAGAAATCCAGGCAGGAATTCCAGGCGCTTCCCCTTTAAGCTGAGCTTAAATGATCCGGGTTTAAACCGACCACGTGGATGTCTCGGAGCAGGGATCCGTCAGTCCCCGAAGATCCACAGGATGTTGACTCCCGACAATCCCAGATTGACACGCCTGGAAAACCCAAAGGGGTGGGAATTACCCCACGGGATGGGAAAGCTGCTGTTTAATGGTTTAAACCCCATTAATCAGATGATTTAAACCCCATTAATCACCATCCCGATGCGATTTCCCGCTTTTTATCCAGCCCTATCCCACCTTTTCTCTGGAACCTACCCCAGCATCCCGGATTCCTTGGTCTTGATGATGTACAGGAACATGAGCAGGGTGTGGAACATGTTGTTCCTGCCCTGGAATTAAATTTAATTTACAGTAAATTACTAGAAAACCTACAAATCAGAGATTGGGGCATTTGGGTTAAAAAATTCTGAATTACATTTAAATTTAAATTTAATTTACAATAAATTGGCAGAAAAGTAACAAATCGGGGATTGGGGGATTTGGGTTAAAAAAAATGGTAATTTTACAATAAATTGGAAGAAAACCAACAAATCAGGGATGGGAGACTTGGGTTAAAAAATTCTAAATTACATTTAAATGTAAATTTAATTTTAGAATAAATTGGAAGAAAACCAAGAGATCAGAGATGGGGAACTCGCGTTAAAAAATTCTATATTACATTTAAATTTAAAATTAATTTACAATAAATTGGCAGAAAAGCAACAAATCAGGGATGGGGGGATTTGGGTTAAAAAATTCTAAATTACATTTAAATGTAAATTTAATTTACAATAAATTGGCAGAAAAATAACAAATCAGGGATTGGGGCATTTGGGATTAAAAAAATGGTAATTTTACAATAAACTAGAAGAAAAGCAACAAATCAGGGATTGGGGGATTTGGGTTAAAAAATTCTGAATTACATTTAAATTGAAATTTAATTTACAATAAATTGGCAGAAAACCAACAAATCAGGGATTGGGGCATTTGGGTTAAAAAATTCTGAATTACATTTAAATGTAAATTTAATTTACAATAAATTGGCACCACGCTGGGCTTAGAGCGGGCTGGGCCAGGCTGATGTAAAGAGTCCATAAATGGGTTTAGGAGTTCCAACACCCCGAGCTGGAGCTGGAGAGGATTCCTGGGAGCAGGAGAATCCCATCCCATCCCATCCCACCCCATACCTTGGGCAGGCTGTAGACGTGGCACTCGTAGATGAGCTCGTAGTGGGGTGGGTTGATGCTGCTCTGGTAGATGCAGAACAGGTTCTCGTTGGAAGTGTCTGGGAATGACAGTGGGAATGTCAGAGTGATCCCAGAGGGATAAAAGATGGCTTTCCCCCTCTTCCCAAGGGGAGGCAGGTACCTGGTTTATCCGGGCTCTGGATGAAGTGCTGGGAGGTGAAGGTTTTGCCGTCGGGATATTTGGGGTGAGGAGGGAGCCTGGAGTCCAGGTAGGTGCAGAACACGTGCATGAGGATCTGGGGAAAGGACCCAAAGCTCACTGGGATGGCCCCAAAAAGGGAGGGAACACCCCTGCCACCACCCCAGGAGCCGAGCACAGCGGGGGATAGGCCGGGCTTGCAATCCTGGCCTAACCCCGGGCCTTAGGAGCAGCCAAGGGCCTAAAGGACTGAGTTCTGCGGGTCAGGGTTTGGCTGAGCAGGGGAGGAACCCAAAACCCACCTCTGCCCACACCAAACCCTGACCCCATTCCCAGGGAGACCCATGTGTTTTTTCCCGTTTTTTTTCTCCATTTTCCCTGTTTTTTCCCCATTTTTCCATGTTTTTCCCACCAGAAGCAGGACTGGATCAAGGCCCTGAATTGCCAGGTGGAGCAGATCCCAGTGCTGAGGGGTCCCATGGATCCCTGACCCCATTCCCAGGGATCCCCTCATGTTCCCAGGGAGCTCCTTTTCCCATTTTCCCTGTTTTTTGTCCCCACAATCAGGTCGGGATCGAGGCCCTGAAGCGGCACCGTTTTCCCCCCATTTTTCCATGTTTTTCCCTCAGAAGCAGGACTGGATCAAGGCCCTGAATCGCCAGGTGGAACAGATACCCATTCCCAGGGATCCCCTCATGTTCCCAAGGAGCCCCTTTTCCCATTTTCCCTGAGTTTTTCCCCCCACAATCAGGTCGGGATCAAGGCCCTGAAGCGGCACCAGTTCCACGTCTGGAAGCTGGGGATGAATCCCGAGGATCCCAGGGCAGGATCCCGGTGGATCCCAGCTCCCCTGACATTCCCAGGGCTCCCTGACCCCGTTTTTCCCACTTTCCCTCCTTCAAAGCTCATCCCGTCCGTTCCTCTGCTGTTCCCACTTCACCACATGCCCCAAAGCCTCCCTGGCTGCTCCCTCCAAAGCCTATCCCAAAAAACCAGCAGCTCCAATCCCCCCTTATCCAGGTGTGTGTGGGATCTCACCGAGGAGTCCGTGGGCAGGTCCGTGTCCCACTTGCGGCCCTTGAAGTCCCCTCCTCCGTTCCATCGGAAGGAGCTCATGCAGCCGCCCTGGGAGAGCTCTGGAAGCAACATTTGGGAGGTTTTTTGGGATTCAAGGCGGATAAAAGCAGGTTTGAAAGGTTTAATGCACATTTCTGGTGTATAAATAGGGATAGTTCAACCCATGGAATGGCTGGGAGGGAAAACTACAGGGTGAGCTTTGGCTGTGAGGGGGTTTAATCCAGAACTTTTTCATCCAGGACTTTTTCATCCAGGATTTTTTAATTCAGCATTTTTAGCCCGGCACTTTTTAGCCCCACAATTTTTAATCCAGGACTTTTTAATCCAGGATTTTTTAGTCCAGCACTTTTTAATCCAGGACTTTTAAATCCAGGACTTTTTAGTCCAGCACTTTTTAGTCCAGCACATTTTAGTCCAGGATTTTTTAATCCAGCACTTTTTAGCTCAGCACTTTTTAATCCAGGATTTTTTAGCTCAGTATTTTTTAATCCAGCCCTTTTTAGCTCAGCACTTTAGCTCAGTACTTTTTAATCCAGCACTTTTTAGTCCAGCACTTTTTAGTCCAACACTTTTTAATTCAGGACTTTTAAGTCTGGCACTTTTTAGTCTGGCACTTTTTAATCCAGGATTTTTTAATCCAGCACTTTTTAGTCCAGCACTTTTTGATCCAGCCCTTGGCACCCTGAGCACGGAGGAAATCATGGAATCATGGAATGGTCTGGGTTGGAAGGGGCCTTAAAGATCCACCCAGTTCCAACCCCCTGGTATTCCACCAGGTATTCCTGGTTTGGGGGGAGATCCAGGCTGGAATTTTTTGGGATGAGGCCAGCACATACCTCTGATCCTCTCCACCAGGTATTCCTGATCTGGGGGGGGATCCAGGCTGGAATTGTTTTGGGATGAGGCCAGCACGTACCTCTGAGCCTTTCCACCAGATATTCCTGGTTTGGGATGAGGACACCGCATCCCTCTGAGCCTCTCCACCAGGTATTCCTGATTTGGGGGGGGATCCAGGCTGGAATTTTTTTGGGATGAGGCCAGCACATACCTCTGATCCTTTCCACCAGATATTCCTGATTTGGGGGGAGATCCAGGCTGGAATTGTTTTGGGATGAGGACACCACATCCCTCTGAGCCTTTAAAGCCACCAGGTATTCCTGGTTTGGGATAAGGACACCACATCCCTCTGAGCCTTTCCACCAGATATTCCTGATCTAGGGGGGAAATCCAGGCTGGAAGGGTTTGGGATGAGGACACCACATCCCTCTGAGCCTCTCCACCAGGTATTCCTGGTTGGGGGGGGATCCAGGCTGGAATTTTTTGGGATGAGGCCAGCACGTACCTCTGAGCCTTTCCACCAGGTATTCCTGATTTGGGGAGGGGATCCAGGCTGGAATTTTTTGGGATGAGTCCAGCACATACCTCTGATCCTTTCCACCAGATATTCCTGGTTGGGGGTGAGATCCAGGTACTGCACCAGGGCGTTGAGGGTCGGGATGAGAGGAGCTTTCACCAGGGCCGCCTGCTTCAGGCTGCTGATGCTGGCCTCTGGAATACAGGGATACCGGGATCACCTGGAATGTTCTGGGATCATCTGGAATCAGACACCACCCTCCCCACACCCATTTAGTCACAACCCAGCCTCCTCTCCCTCAGAATTTAAAAGCTGCAAGGAAGCAACAGGAATTATGAGCAGGAAAGCGGGAATGAGAGCAACATCCTGGTTTTCCAGAGATGAAGCAACACCCCAAAAAACGGGAATTTCATTGGAATTGCACCACATCAAATGCAGCTCTTGGCTAAGGAGGTGCAGATTTGAAGGAACAGAAGCAGCTCCTTCAAGCTGTGGCTTGAAAAACAAAACTCCATTGGGATTTAAAAATACGGATTTCTGGGAAAATTTGGGAGATTTGGAGGAATAATTTGGAAAAGGACACGGGAGTGGAGACAGGGAGACTTCAAAGGGAGCACATTCACCTCTGAAATGCCTTCTGACATTATTAGGCAGTAATTGATGATAATGGGAGTAAATTTATAATATTATATTTATAATTATATTCTAGTTTCCGTATTTCATATATTTAGATATGAAATGCATTTCTATATTTCGTACCTTTATATATGAAATGCATTTCTATATTTCAGAAATATAGAAATGCATTTCAAATATTTAGCTATTAAATACATTTCTATATTTCATATATTTAGATATTAAATGCATTTCTATATTTGATATAATTAGATAAGAAATGCATTTCTATATTTGATATATTTAGCTATGAAATGCAGTTCTATATTTCAGAAATATAGAAATGCATTTGATATATTTAGCTATTAAATACATTTCTATATTTCATATATTTAGCTATGAAATGCATTTCTATATTTGACATATTTAGATAAGAAATGCATTTCTATATTTACTACATTTATATATGAAATGCATTTGATATATTTAGCTATTAAATACATTTCTATATTTCATATATTTAGCTATGAAATGCATTTCTATATTTGACATATTTAGATAAGAAATGCATTTCTATATTTCATACATTCATATATGAAATGCAATTATATATTTCATATATTTAGATATGAAATGCATTTATATTTCATATAATTACATATGAAATACATCTATATATTTAATGTATTTATATGTTCATATTTATATATTAAATACACGTATATATTTCATGCATTTATATATTTCACACATTTATATGTTTAACATATGTATATATTTAATACATGTATATATTTAATGCATGTATATATTTAATGCATTTATATGTTTAATGCATTTATATATAAATTTATAATATTGCCTAAAAATAATTAAGTAAATTTAGAGGGGAAAAAAAGGAAAAAAAAGAAAAAGAAAGGGACAAAAGTGATTAATTTAATCGAAATACCACCCGTTCAACATTCCATGAATTCCAGCCCGGGAATTCCCACCTCCGATCTGCAGCTCGGGGCAGCCCATCCTCCTCAGCTGGGTGCTCACTGACTCCATCTCCTCCACCAGGGGCACCAGGATGGTGTCGTTGATCCACTGGGAAAAGGGAAACATTCCAGGGCTCAGGAATCCATTGGGAAAAGGGAAACATTCCAGGGCTCATGGGAAAAGGGGAAAATTCCAGGGCTCAGTAATCCACTGGGAAAAGGGAAAAATTCCAG
>NW_020938303.1:0-7536 GCF_003984885.1 Neopelma chrysocephalum
GGCAAAACCTGGGCCTGGAACATCCCCCCCTTGGCCCAGGGATGGGTTTGGGGATGCTGAACCCAAGGAAAAACCCCCAAAAGCCTTTGATAAAACGATCTCATTTAATTCAGGAACCAAACGAGCCACTTTGGTCCCATTCCTTGGAAAAACCCGGGTCCCCCAGAAGAGAGTCACCAAAACCCATCAGTTCACACCCCAAAAAACAGCACAAAGTTCCACAAATCCCTCTTTTCCCACCTCCATAAAAAACACACTCCAGTGATCCCACGGGTTTTTGGTCCTACATTCGCTCCCAAAATTCACCTTTGCCCGAAATAACTGAAGTGGGAATTTGGCAAACAAACATCAATTGAGGCCTTTTTGGAAACAAATCTGAAATTTTGGTTTTCCCCCCCAAAAAAGTTTGGCTTCCCAGCCCCAGCCACATCCCAGTCCCTAAAAAAAGAGGTAATTAATGAACAAAAGGGGAGCAGGAGAATTAAATCCCAAGGCACCCCTTGGGAGGCCGAGCTGGTTTGGAACTAAACAATTAACTTAAAAGAAAAAGAAAATAAAACTTAAAATATAAGTAAAAAAACTGGGATTTGCTGAACCCAGCGAGTCAAAAGGGGGTTTTTTGATTTACAGGGACACCCTGTGGGGTCAGAGACATGATGACACCAACGACCAGGAGCAAAAGTTGTGGGGTTTTTATAATAAAACAAAGCAAAGCCGAGTCTAAACCCCCCCTGGTCTGGATTTCCTCGTGCCCAGCTGGGATTTCTTGGATCCTGGAGCGTCCCAGGGTCTTTCCCAAGTGTTGGATCATCCGTGGCTGTGCACGACCCTCCCAGGTTTAGTCTGGATCAGTTAAGCTCAGCTTAAGCCGGGC
The DNA here is from genome assembly GCF_003984885.1 of Neopelma chrysocephalum. Classification (NCBI taxonomy): domain Eukaryota; kingdom Metazoa; phylum Chordata; class Aves; order Passeriformes; family Pipridae; genus Neopelma; species Neopelma chrysocephalum. Next base: position 875 of record NW_020938303.1, read on the forward strand.
TGTTCAGGCGAGGAGCGGGCAGGAGAATCCTAATCCTGCCTGGAGCTCGTTCCCAGGGGAAATATTCCATGGGATGCCTCGGGAAGAAATCCAGGCAGGAATTCCAGGCGCTTCCCCTTTAAGCTGAGCTTAAATGATCCGGGTTTAAACCGACCACGTGGATGTCTCGGAGCAGGGATCCGTCAGTCCCCGAAGATCCACAGGATGTTGACTCCCGACAATCCCAGATTGACACGCCTGGAAAACCCAAAGGGGTGGGAATTACCCCACGGGATGGGAAAGCTGCTGTTTAATGGTTTAAACCCCATTAATCAGATGATTTAAACCCCATTAATCACCATCCCGATGCGATTTCCCGCTTTTTATCCAGCCCTATCCCACCTTTTCTCTGGAACCTACCCCAGCATCCCGGATTCCTTGGTCTTGATGATGTACAGGAACATGAGCAGGGTGTGGAACATGTTGTTCCTGCCCTGGAATTAAATTTAATTTACAGTAAATTACTAGAAAACCTACAAATCAGAGATTGGGGCATTTGGGTTAAAAAATTCTGAATTACATTTAAATTTAAATTTAATTTACAATAAATTGGCAGAAAAGTAACAAATCGGGGATTGGGGGATTTGGGTTAAAAAAAATGGTAATTTTACAATAAATTGGAAGAAAACCAACAAATCAGGGATGGGAGGCTTGGGTTAAAAAATTCTAAATTACATTTAAATGTAAATTTAATTTTAGAATAAATTGGAAGAAAACCAAGAGATCAGAGATGGGGAACTCGCGTTAAAAAATTCTATATTACATTTAAATTTAAAATTAATTTACAATAAATTGGCAGAAAAGCAACAAATCAGGGATGGGGGGATTTGGGTTAAAAAATTCTAAATTACATTTAAATGTAAATTTAATTTACAATAAATTGGCAGAAAAATAACAAATCAGGGATTGGGGCATTTGGGATTAAAAAAATGGTAATTTTACAATAAACTAGAAGAAAAGCAACAAATCAGGGATTGGGGGATTTGGGTTAAAAAATTCTGAATTACATTTAAATTGAAATTTAATTTACAATAAATTGGCAGAAAACCAACAAATCAGGGATTGGGGCATTTGAGTTAAAAAATTCCAAATTACATTTAAATTTAAATTTAATTTACAACAAATCGGGAGAAAACCTACAAATCAGGGATTGGGGCATTTGTGATAAAAAATTCTAATTTTAGAATAAATTGGCAGAAAAGCAACAAATCAGGGTTTGGGGGATTTGGGTTAAAAAATTCTAATGAACATTTAAATATAAATTTAATTTACAATAAATTGGCAAAAAAGCAACAAATCAGGGATTGGGGGATATGGGCTTTAAAAAATTCTAATTTTAGAATAAGTCGACAGAAAACCAACAGCACATCAGGGACTAGGGGGATTTGGTGTTTAAAAAATGTTAATTTTAGAATAAATTGGCAGAGAACCAACAGCACATCAGGGATTGGGGCATTTGGGTTAAAAAATTCTGAATTACATTTAAATGTAAATTTAATTTACAATAAATTGGCACGCTGGGCTTAGAGCGGGCTGGGCCAGGCTGATGTAAAGAGTCCATAAATGAGTTTAGGAGTTCCAACACCCCGAGCTGGAGCTGGAGAGGATTCCTGGGAGCAGGAGAATCCCATCCCATCCCATCCCATCCCATACCTTGGGCAGGCTGTAGACGTGGCACTCGTAGATGAGCTCGTAGTGGGGCGGGTTGATGCTGCTCTGGTAGATGCAGAACAGGTTCTCGTTGGAAGTGTCTGGGAATGACAGTGGGAATGTCAGAGTGATCCCAGAGGGATAAAAGATGGCTTTCCCCCTCTTCCCAAGGGGAGGCAGGTACCTGGTTTATCCGGGCTCTGGATGAAGTGCTGGGAGGTGAAGGTTTTGCCGTCGGGATATTTGGGGTGAGGAGGGAGCCTGGAGTCCAGGTAGGTGCAGAACACGTGCATGAGGATCTGGGGAAAGGACCCAAAGCTCACTGGGATGGCCCCAAAAAGGGAGGGAACACCCCTGCCACCACCCCAGGAGCCGAGCACAGCGGGGGATAGGCCGGGCTTGCAATCCTGGCCTAACCCCAGGCCTTAGGAGCAGCCAAGGGCCTAAAGGACTGAGTTCTGCGGGTCAGGGTTTGGCTGAGCAGGGGAGGAACCCAAAACCCACCTCTGCCGACACCAAACCCTGACCCCATTCCCAGGGAGACCCCTGTGTTTTTTCCCGTTTTTTTCCCCCATTTTCCCTGTTTTTTCCCCATTTTTCCATGTTTTTCCCACCAGAAGCAGGACTGGATCAAGGCCCTGAATTGGCAGGTGGAGCTTCCACATCCCAGTGCTGAGGGGTCCCGCAGATCCCTGACCCCATTCCCAGGGATCCCCCTGCGTTCCCAGGGAGCTCCTTTTCCCATTTTCCCTGTTTTTTCCCCCCATAATCAGGTCAGGATCGAGGCCCTGAAGCGGCACCGCTTTTCCCCATTTTTCCATGTTTTTCCCTCAGAAGCAGGACTGGATCAAGGCCCTGAATTGCCAGGTGGAGCAGATCCCAGTGGTGAGGGGTCCCATGGATCCCTGACCCCATTCCCAGGGAGCCCCCTGTGTTTCCACAGATCCCCTTTTCCCATTTTCCCTGAGTTTTTCCCCCAACAATCAGGTCGGGATCAAGGCCCTGAAGCGGCACCATTTTCCCGCCATTTATCCATGTTTTTCCCTCAGAAGCAGGACTGGATCAAGGCCCTGAATTGCCAGGTGGAGCAGATCCCAGTGCTGAGGGGTCCTATGGATCCCTGACCCCATTCCCAGGGATTCCCCTGTGTTCCCAGAGAGCCCCTTTTCCAATTTTCCCTGTTTTTCCCCCCACAATCAGGTCAGGATCGAGGCCCTGAAGCGGCACCGTTTTTCCCCCATTTTTCCATGTTTTTCCCTCAGAAGCAGGACTGGATCAAGGCCCTGAATTGCCAGGTGGAACAGATACCCATTCCCAGGGATCCCCTCGTGTTCCCAGGGAGCCCCTTTTCCCATTTTCCCCGTTTTTTTCCCCCTCAAGATTCGGGTCAGGATCGAGGCCCTGAAGCAGCACCACTTCCACGTCTGGAAGCTGGGGATGAATCCCCGAGGATCCCAGGGCAGGATCCCAGTGGATCCCAGCTCCCCTGACATTCCCAGGGCTCCCTGACCCCGTTTTTCCCACTTTTCCTCCTTCAAAGCTCATCCCATCCGTTCCTCTGCTGTTCCCACTTCACCACATGCCCCAAAGCCTCCCTGGCTGCTCCCTCCAAAGCCTATCCCAAAAAACCAGCAGCTCCAATCCCCCCTTATCCAGGTGTGTGTGGGATCTCACCGAGGAGTCCGTGGGCAGGTCCGTGTCCCACTTGCGGCCCTTGAAGTCCCCTCCTCCGTTCCATCGGAAGGAGCTCATGCAGCCGCCCTGGGAAAGCTCTGGAAGCAACATTTGGGAGGTTTTTTGGGATTCAAGGCAGATAAAAGGAGGTCTCAGGCCGGTTTGAAAGGTTTAATGCACGTTTCTGGTGCATAAATAGGGATAGTTCAACCCATGGAATGGCTGGGAGGGGATCGGGGCAGGGAGGGAAAACTACAGGGTGAGTTTTGGCTGTGAGGGGGTTTAATCCAGGACTTTTTTATCCAGGACTTTTTAATTCAGGATTTTTTAATTCAGGACTTTTTAATTCAGGACTTTTTAATTCAGGACTTTTTAATCCAGGACTTTTTAGTCCAGGAGTTTTTAATTCAGGACTTTTTAATCCAGGATTTTTTAATTCAGGACTTTTTAGTCCAGGACTTTTTAGTCCAGGACTTTTTAGTCCAGGACTTTTCAATTCAGGACTTTTTAATCCAGGATTTTTTAATCCAGGACTTTTTAGTCCAGGACTTTTTAATCCAGCACTTTTTAAATCCAGTACTTTTTAGTCCAGGATTTTTTAGTCTAGCACTTTTTAATCCAGCACATTTTAGTCCAGTATTTTTTAATCCAGCACTTTTTAGTCCAGCACTTTTTAGTCCAACACTTTTTAATCCAGGACTTTTTAGTCCGGCACTTTTTAGTCCGGCACTTTTTGATCCAGCCCTTGGCACCCTGAGCACAGAGGAAATCATGGAATCATGGAATGATTTGGGTAGGAAGGGGCCTTAAAGATCCACCCAGTTCCAACCCCCTGGTATTCCACCAGGTATTCCTGGTTTGGGGGGAGATCCAGGCTGGAATTTTTTGGGATGAGGCCAGCACATACCTCTGATCCTCTCCACCAGGTATTCCTGATCTGGGGGGGGATCCAGGCTGGAATTGTTTTGGGATGAGGCCAGCACGTACCTCTGAGCCTTTCCACCAGATATTCCTGGTTTGGGATGAGGACACACCGCATCCCTCTGAGCCTCTCCACCAGGTATTCCTGATTTGGGGGGGGATCCAGGCTGGAATTTTTTTGGGATGAGGCCAGCACATACCTCTGATCCTTTCCACCAGATATTCCTGATTTGGGGGGAAATCCAGGCTGGAATTTTTTGGGATGAGTCCAGCATGTACCTCTGATCCTCTCCACCAGGTATTCCTGGTTTGGGATGAGGACACCACATCCCTCTGAGCCTTTAAAGCCACCAGAGATTCCTGGTTTGGGATGAGGACACACCACATCCCTCTGAGCCTTTCCACCAGATATTCCTGATTTGGGGGGATATCCAGGCTGGAATTTTTTTGGGATGGGGTCAGCACATCCCTCTGATCCTCTCCACCAGATATTCCCGGTTTGGGATGAGGCAAGCATGTACCTCTGATCCTTTCCACCAGGTATTCCTGGTTTTGGGGGAGATCCAGGCTGGAATTTTTTGGGATGGGGCCAGCACCTACCTCTGATCCTCTCCACCAGATATTCCTGGTTTGGGGTGAGATCCAGGTACTGCACCAGGGCGTTGAGGGTCGGGATGAGAGGAGCTTTGACCAGGGCCGCCTGCTTCAGGCTGCTGATGCTGGCCTCTGGAATACAGGGATACAGGGATCACCTGGAGTGTTCTGGGATCACCTGGAATCAGACATCACCCTCCCCACACCCATTTAGTCACAACCCAGCCTCCTCTCCCTCAGAATTTAAAAGCTGCAAGGAAGCAACAGGAATTACGAGCAGGAAAGCGGGAATGAGAGCGGCATCCTGGTTTTCCAGAGATGAAGCAACACCCCAAAAAACGGGAATTTCATTGGAATTGCACCACATCAAATGCAGCTCTTGGCTAAGGAGGTGCAGATTTGAAGGAACAGAAGCAGCTCCTTCAAGCTGTGGCTTGAAAAACAAAACTCCATTGGGATTTAAAAATATGGATTTTTGGGAAAATTTGGGAGATTTGGAGGAATAATTTGGAAAAGGACACGGGAGTGGAGACAGGGAGACTTCAAAGGGAGCACATTCACCTCTGAAATGCCTTCTGACATTATTAGGCAGTAATTGATGATAATGGGAGTAAATTTATAATATTATATTTATAATTATATTCTAGTTTCCGTATTTCATATATTTAGATATGAAATGCATTTCTATATTTCGTACCTTTATATATGAAATGCATTTCTATATTTCAGAAATATAGAAATGCATTTCAAATATTTAGCTATTAAATACATTTCTATATTTCATATATTTAGATATTAAATGCATTTCTATATTTGATATAATTAGATAAGAAATGCATTTCTATATTTGATATATTTAGCTATGAAATGCAGTTCTATATTTCAGAAATATAGAAATGCATTTGATATATTTAGCTATTAAATACATTTCTATATTTCATATATTTAGCTATGAAATGCATTTCTATATTTGACATATTTAGATAAGAAATGCATTTCTATATTTACTACATTTATATATGAAATGCATTTGATATATTTAGCTATTAAATACATTTCTATATTTCATATATTTAGCTATGAAATGCATTTCTATATTTGACATATTTAGATAAGAAATGCATTTCTATATTTCATACATTCATATATGAAATGCAATTATATATTTCATATATTTAGATATGAAATGCATTTATATTTCATATAATTACATATGAAATACATCTATATATTTAATGTATTTATATGTTCATATTTATATATTAAATACACGTATATATTTCATGCATTTATATATTTCACACATTTATATGTTTAACACATGTATATATTTAATACATGTATATATTTAATACATGTATATATTTAATGCATTTATATATTTAATGCATTTATATGTTTAATGCATTTATATATAAATTTATAATATTGCCTAAAAATAATTAAGTAAATTTAGAGGGGAAAAAAAGGAAAAAAAAGAAAAAGAAAGGGACAAAAGTGATTAATTTAATCGAAATACCACCCGTTCAACATTCCATGAATTCCAGCCCTGGAATTCCCACCTCCGATCTGCAGCTCGGGGCAGCCCATCCTCCTCAGCTGGGTGCTCACTGACTCCATCTCCTCCACCAGGGGCACCAGGATGGTGTCATTGATCCACTGGGAAAAGGGAAACATTCCAGGGCTCAGGAATCCATTGGGAAAAGGGAAAAATTCCAGGGCTCATGGGAAAAGGGGAAAATTCCAGGGCTCAGTAATCCACTGGGAAAAGGGAAAAATTCCAG
>NW_020938304.1:0-346 GCF_003984885.1 Neopelma chrysocephalum
GAGGGCTCTGCAGAGGGACCTGGCCAGGCTGGATCCATGGGCTGATTCCAATGGGATGAGGCCGAGGGCTGAGGGGAGGGCTGTGGATGTGTCAGCCTGGACTTCAGCAAAGCCTTTGGCACCGTCTCCCACGGCACACTCCTGGAAAAGGCTTGGCCAGGGACACTCTGGGCTGGGTCAGGAACTGGCTGAGGGCCCAGAGAGTGGTGGGGATGGAGCTGCTTCCAGCTGGGATCCGTCCCCAGTGGTGTCCCCAGGGATCAGTGCTGGGCCCAGTCCTGTTCAGTGTCTGCACTGAGGATCTGGAGGAGGGGATGGAGGGAACCATCAGCACATTGCAGGTGAC
>NW_020938305.1:0-1856 GCF_003984885.1 Neopelma chrysocephalum
CAGCCCAAAGGAAGCCCATCCATCCCAAATTTTCCCATGGATGTGGGAATGCCAGGCTCACCACCGGCTCTGTGTCGGGCACGGCGTCGCCCCTCCGGGTGCCCAGCAGGGCGTCCAGCACCATTTTCCAGCCCGGCTCCACCTTCCCGGGCTTTTCCCCGTGGGATGCAGCCTCCTCCAGGGAATCCTGTCCCTCCCTGCAGCTCACCCAGGGACACCAATCCCGGTGCTGGGAGCTGGGGTGGAAGAAGCTCCTCGTGGAAGTGTCCTGGGAACGAGAAAGGAACTCAAGGCGGGTGAAATCCCGCTCCGCGCCCAAACCCCTGGATTGGGAATGGCATTCCTGGCATTCCCGGCATTCCCAGTGCTCACCGAGGTGCCGGAGGAGCAGAGCCGGGCCCGCTTGGCCCTGCGGATGGGGCTGGATGGCACTTCCATGGTGTCCCCCTGGCCCATGCTCCGCGTCACCGGGCGGCTCCGGAGGGACGGGCTGGGAACCTCCAGCTCCCCACGGTCCAGGGATTTGGGAGAATCCCAACCCTGGGATGTGGGGCGGGAAACCGATGGGGATGGGCTCTTGTCGTGCTGCAAGAGGGGAAAAACAGGGAATTAGGGAGATGCTCTGGAGACCTCCAGGTCCCCACAGTCCATGGAGTTGGGAGATGGATGGGGATGGGCTCTTCTCGTGCTGCCAAGGGGGAAAAACAGGGAATTAGGGAGAAGAATGAAAGGGGTGGGAAAAACAGGGAATTAGGGAGATCCTCTGGACACCTCCAGCTCCCCACAGTCCGTGGAGTCAGGAGAATCCCAGCCCCAGGGTGGGAGATGGATGGGGATGGGCTCTTCTGCTGCCAAAGGGGAAAAACAGGGAATTAGGGAGATCCTCTGGACACCTCCAGCTCCCCACAGTCCATGGATTTGGGAGAATCCCAACCCTGGGATGTGGGATGGGAGATGGATGGGGATGGGCTCTTCTCATGCTGCAAGAGGGGAAAAACAGGGAATTAGGGAGTAGCATGAAAAACAGGGAATTCAGGAGATCCTCTGGACACCTCCAGGTCCCAACAGTCCATGGAGTTGGGAGAATCCCAACCCCCAGGGCGGGACATGGATGGGGATGGGCTCTTCTCGTGCTGCCAGGGGGGAAAAACAGGGAATTAGGGAGCAGCATGAAGGGGGTCAGGAAAACAGGGAATTATGGAGCTGCTCTGGACACCCCCAGGTCCCCACAGTCCATGGAGTTGGGAGAATCCCAACCTCCAGGGTGGGAGATGGATGGGGATGGGATCTTCTCCTGCTGCCAGGGAGGAAAAACAGGGAATTTGGAAGATCCTCTGGACACCACAGTCCATGGAGTTGGGAGAATCCCAACCCTGGGATGTGGGACGGGACATGGATGGGGATGGGCTCTTCTCCTGCTGCCAGGGGGGAAAACCAGGGAATTAGGGAGATCCTCTGGACACCTCCAGCTCCGCCTGGTCCATGGATTTGGGAGAATCCCAACCCTGGGATGTGGGGCGGGAAACCGACGGGGATGGGCTCTTCTCGTGCTGCAAGAGGGGAAAAACAGGGAATTAGGGAGTAGCATGAAAAATAGGGAATTCAGGAGATCCTCTGGACACCTCCAGCTCCCCCCGGTCCATGGATTTGGGAGAATCCCAGCCCTGGGATGTGGGGCGGGAAACCAACGGGGATGGGCTCTTCTCGTGCTGCCAGGGGGGAAAAACAGGGAAGCCTGAAGGGGGTGGGGAAAACAGGGAATTCAGGAGATCCTCTGGACACCACAGTCCATGGAGTTGGGAGAATCCCAACCCCCGGGGTGGGACATGGATGGGGATGGGCTCTTCTCCTGCTGC
>NW_020938306.1:0-1782 GCF_003984885.1 Neopelma chrysocephalum
TTTAAAAGTTGGGAAAGGGGGACCCACCTTTAAAAGTTGGGAAAGGGACCCACCTTTAAAAGTTGGGAAAGGGACCCACCCCCATAAAAAGTTGGGAAAGGGGGACTCACCTACAAAAGTGGGAAAGGGACCCAACCCCTTAAACAAAAGTTGGGGAAGGGACCCACCAATAAAAGTTGGGAAAGAGGAACCCACCAATAAAAGTTGGGAAAGGGGGACCCACCTTTAAAAGTTGGGAAAGGGGGACCCACCTTTAAAAGTTGGGAAAGGGGGACCCACCAATAAAAGTTGGGAAAGAGGAACCCACCAATAAAAGTTGGGAAAGGGGGACCCACCAATAAGGGGAAAGGGGGACCCAGCAATAAAAGTGGGAGAGGGAGACCCACCTATAAAAGGGGGAAAGGGACCCACCCCCTTAAACAAAAGTTGGGGAAGGGGGACCCACCTATAAAAGCAGGAAAGGGACACACCAATAAAAGTTGGGGAAGGGGGACCCACCTATAAAAGGGGGAAAGGGACTCATCCCAACAACCCGCCCAAACCGGGAAGGGCCCTGGCAGGCTGAGAGCCCGAGTGCCACCATCCCCTGTCCCCAGTGCCCCCAGTGCCCCCAGTCTCACCGGCACGAAGAGCACACACCCCACCAGGGTCCCCGTCAGAGCCGACTTGACGACCTCGGCGTAGCAGGCGCTGCCCTCGCGGGAGCCCTTGAGCAGGGCACTGATGTAGAAGGTGAGTTCGGTGACGGAGCCGAAGGTGGCGTTGACCACAGCGCCCACTGCAAACGTGCTCTGAGCTGAGATGCTGCAGGGAGGGAGGGAAGGGAGATGGGGAGGGGCTGGAGAACTCCTGAGGGAGCTGGGGGGGCTCAGCCTGGAGCAAAGGAGGTTCAGGGGGGACCTTGTGGCTCTGCAAGGCCCTGACAGGAGGGGGGAGCCGGGGGGGAGTTCAGCTCTTTTCTCAAAAAACAAGTAACAGGATCAGAGGAAACGGCCTCAAGTTGCATCAGTGGAGGGCCAGGTTGGGGCTGAGGAGGAATTTCTCCATGGAAAGGGGGCTCAAGGCATTGGAACAGCCTGGAATCCCCATCCCTGGAGGGGTTTAAAATCCCTGTGAATGTGGCACTTGGGGACATGGTCAGTGGTGGCCTCGGCACTGCTGGGGCTGGTTGGACTCCATGATCTCAGAGGGCTTTTCCAACCCCAATGATTCCCTGATTCCAGAAGAAGTTGTGGGACCTGCAGGGCAATTCAGGTTGGATATCAGGGAAAATTTCCTCATGGAAAGGGTGGTGAGGCCTTGGCAGGGGCTGCCCAGGGAGGTTTGGAGTGCCCATCCCTGGAGGTGTCCCAGGAAGGCCTGGCCGTGGCACTCAGTGCTCTGGGCTGGGGGACAAGGTGGGGATGGGGCACAGGGTGGATCCATGGGCTGGGAGGGCTTTTCCAGCCTGTGGCTGTGTGAGTGACCCTCCTCCCTGCTCCCAATCCCACTGCTCCCAGTCCCACTGCTCCCAGTCAGGGCTGGCCCACAGGTCACTCCAAGTGGCTCCATCCTGCAGCCAAAGGATGGATTTACCATCTCTCCCTCTGGTTTTGTCGGATTCCTGGTGCCAAGTGAGACCTGCAGAGCCCCAAACCTCTGCCACGTGCACCCCCAGCGTGGATGGGGAACCTTGGTTTGCAGCCTTCACCCCTGAGAGGTGCCAAATTCCTCAAAACCTTCAAAAACACGGATTTTGCCACGTCGCTGCCCGGGCAAACCCAAGCTTTAAGTTGTTAGGAG
>NW_020938307.1:0-1092 GCF_003984885.1 Neopelma chrysocephalum
GAAGTTCTCCAATTTTATTTCAGAAGTTACCCAATTTTATTTTAGAACTTATCCAATTTTATTTTAGAACTTATCCAATTTTATTTTAGAACTTATGCAACTTTATTTTAGAACTTATCCAATTTTATTTTAGAACTTATCCAACTTTATTTTAGAAGTTATCCAATTTTATTTTAGAAGTTATCCAATTTTATTTTAGAAGTTCTCCAATTTTATTTTAGAAGTAGGAAGGGGTGTCCTGCATCCCTGGGACGTCCTGGACAGAAACTGCTTCAATAACTTCCTAAAGAACAATTGAATTTTCGCTGTTTCAGCTCAGCACACAAAATGTGCCTCCCAGCAGTGGGGAGGACACAGCTCTGGGGCTGTGTATTTTAGGATTTAATTTAGGTACTTTAAGATTTAATTTAAATATTTTAAGATTTAACTTAGGTATTTTAAGATTCAATTTAGGAATTTTAAGATTTATCTTAGCTATTTTAAGATTCAATTTAGGTATTTTTGGATTTAATTTACGCATTTTAAAATTTAGGTATTTTAAGATTTAAATCAGGTATTTAAAGATTCTACTTAGGTATTTTAAGATTTAATTTCGTTCTGATGTTTTTGGGGTCTTACCTTGCCGTAGGTGCTGCCGGGGGAGTAGGTGATGGATCCACTGTGGGAAGGGCTGGATAAGGCCTGGAGTTGGGGGCTGAATCCACTCACACATCCCGAGGAGAACTTGGGGCTGGCGCTGGGGGAGCGGGAGGGGCTGTAGCTGAGCACACACTGCCCCTGGATCGGGGGGGACGGAGGCAGGGACAGAACCCTCTTGGCTGCTGGGTCCCGAGGAGGGGTGACCTGCACGGCTGAGGGGGGGACAGAGGGGTCAGCACAGACCCTCCTTCCAGGCTGGCACCCCCCAGGCTGGCTCAGGGATGGAGGGATGGTAAAAAGGACACCAAAAACCTGCTGCTTCCAGCCCTCAGCTGTCAAAGGGGACGCTGAGACTCAAGATCCCAGCTTGGGGCAAACCCAAGAATGATCAGTGTTGGGCCCAGTTCTATTTAATGTCTTTATGGATGATCTGGAGGAGGGGATGGAGGGAAC
>NW_020938308.1:0-844 GCF_003984885.1 Neopelma chrysocephalum
GGCAGGGGACCAGGACCGGGAGAGGGCAGGGGACCAGGACCGGGAGAGGGCAGGGGACCAGGAACGGGACAGGGCAGGGGACCAGGACCGGGAGAGGGCAGGGGACCAGAAACAGGACAAGGCAGGAGACCAGGACAAGGCAGGGGACCAGGACAAGGCAGGGGACCAGGAACGGGACAGGGCAGGGGAACCAGGACAAGGAGAGGGCAGGGGACCAGGACCAGGAGAGGGCAGGGGCAGCATCCAGAACTCCTCCCCGGAGCCACCTCACCTGAGGCTCAGGTTGTTCTGGAGGGCGAACTGGATGCCGTTGACGATCTCTGGCAGCTCAGGCACCATGGCCAGCACGGTGACCCCGATGAAGTACTGCAGGGGACAGGGGACACCAGCCTGCTCCAACCACAGCTCCCAAGCAGGAGCAGCAGCTCAGCACCTTCTCCCCGCAGCTTCTGGGGCTCAAATTGCGCCCCCAGGGCGGGTCCCCACCCCTGGCTGGGGTGTCTCAGTCCCCAGGGCCACCCACGCCCGTGTCCCTGCTGTCCCCACGCCCGTCTCACCTGGGAGATGGTGGAGTTGGTGAGGATGGGGCTGATGTGCTCCGTGGCCAGGTCGGCACAGGCCGACATGCACAGCGTGGACAGCAGCAGGATGACCAGGGCCCGCCAGCGGGACCAGTGCACCACAGCACTGGGGGGGTGGCCTGGCACTGGGGAGGGACAGAGACACACACTGGGACCAGGGACACACTGGGACCAGTGCACCACGGCGCTGGGGTGGTGTCCTGGCACTGGGGGGGTCAGAGACACACTGGGACCAGTGCACCACGGGGCTGGGGGGGTGGCCT
>NW_020938309.1:0-461 GCF_003984885.1 Neopelma chrysocephalum
GGGGGGGGAGTGGGGGTCTGTGTGTCACCCCTGAACCCCCCTGTGCCACCCACCGGGGCTGGGGGCATCAGACCCACTGTGAGACACCAGGAGTGGGAGTGTCCCCTCCCTGTGGCCCCAGCCCTGTGTGGGGACGTCCCCCGGGGTCTGCACTCACGTAGAAGATGGTGAAGAGCACGAGGATGGGGATCTGGAGCATGCAGACCTGCACGGCGATGCAGCTCCCGATCTCGATGCTGTCGGAGGAAGGAGGACTCGGGAGCCGCCCTTGGAGGGAGGAAAACCCACCCCGGGGAAGCAGCCACACAGCCCAACCTGCTCTGATCCTGCTTTTTGGGTGGCTTTGAGTCCCCTCGAGGGCAGGTTGGCAAGATCTGACCCACCAGGGGCTGGGCAGCCCACCCAAGGCAGTGGGATGGGACTGGGAGAGGGCAGGGGACCAGGAACAGGAGAGGGCAGGG
>NW_020938310.1:0-872 GCF_003984885.1 Neopelma chrysocephalum
AAAGAAGGAAAACGGGGAAAATAGGAAAAATAGGAAAATAGTGGAAATAGGAAAATAAGGGAAGCAGGAGTGTAGGGAAAAATAGGGAAAACAGGGAAATAAGGGAAGCAGGAATGTAGCAAAAAATAGGGAAAACAAGGACGGAACAGGAAACAGGAAGAGAGTGAAAAAAAGGGAAGTAAGAGCAGAGGGAAAAAGAGGGAAAACGGGAAAAGGGCGAAAAGAGGGAGCGAACATTTCCCGGGAGGAACATCCCGGGCCGGGTTTCCCAGATTCCCGCGGCATTCCCGCGGCCCCGCCCACCTGCAATTCCAGCCGCAGAGCGCCAGGATGGAGGCGGGCACCGCGTGGCCCTGCGGGTTTTCCATGGAAAACTTCCCGGGGGGTTTCTCCCCTTCCCGGCCCGATTCCAGCTCGTCCTGGAGCAGCTCCAGGAGGCGGCGGATCCGCTCCTCCGACAGCGACTGCGGAGCACACGGACGGAATTCCAGCAGGGAATTCCAGGGATTCGCTCCCGCGGCGTGGAGGGAAAGCCCGTTCCCAAGCCCCGGGAAAATCCAACGCCCTTTCCCACTCCCTTTCCCAATCCCTGGAAGCGCAGCTTCCAACGCCCCCGGCGCTGCTGGACAGGGAAAAGGAACGGATTCCTCCTGCCTTGAGTCCCTCTGGAGCCACATTCCAGGATTTCTGCTCCGGCTAACAGGGAAGAGACTCCCCATTCCAGGATTTCTGCTCTGGTTAACAGGGAACAGACTCCGCATTCCATGATTTTTACTCTGGTTAACAGGGAAGAGATTCCCCATTCCAGGATTTCTGCTCTGGTTATCTGGGAAAACCAACACCTTCCTCCTGCCTTGTTCCCCTCTGGATCC
>NW_020938311.1:0-1930 GCF_003984885.1 Neopelma chrysocephalum
GCTCCTGCTCCCAAAAAACAGGGAATGACACATCCCTGTGGCCTGGGGTGAGGAGATCCGGCTGTGCCCGGGTTTTCCATGGAATCTCAGCCCTTCCCAAAGCCCCTTTCCCAGCATCCCCGAGGATGGAGATGACGGATCAGGGTCTCCGTTCTTGGCTTCTCTTCCCCTTTCCATGAGATCCCCAAGCCATGGGAAGGCCTATCCCTGCTCTTCCCGGGTTTTGGCTGCATCCCACCCTCCAATCCCAGGGATTTCTCATCCCGAAGGGGTGCTTGGGGCAGATTCCAGGCCCAGGGGCCGGGAAAAGGCAGGGAAAACAACGGAACGAGGAGCGGGAAACCCAGGAAGAGACAGAGGGACAGCGATCCCACAAAACCCAGGGATACAGGGGGCATGGATCCCACAAAACCCAGGGATACAGGGGGTCACATTCCACGCCCGGAGCTCATCCCACCCGCCACGGGAGGAGGAAAAAATCCAAGGACAAGAAGTGAAATGTTTATTCCCACCTGGAGTCGCTCCCGGCGGGAAGGGCCGGACCCCGCGGACGCCCCACAGGGAACAACGGCGGCTCCTCCTCATCCCAACGGCACATTCCCGGCTCCTGGAGGGGCTCCCGGAGCCTCCGGAGCCGCGGGAATAACAGCAGCAACTGGGGAAGGCAGGTGGGGATGGGGGAATCCCGGGATGGCTCCCTTGGGATCCCCTTCCCGAGGCACTGGGAGCTGGGAATGGGGCTCTCTCTCCGCCCCGGAGCCCCTGGGGGTGTCCTGGTTTCCAGAGGCACAGGAATCCAGGAGGAATCCAGGAGGAATCCAGGAGGAATCCAGGAGGAGTTCAGGAGGAGTTCAGGAGGAGTTCATGCTCTCCCACTGCCGGAAAATGCGGAACACCTTGCAGGACTTCTCCGAGAGGCTCTGGAAAAACGGGAGCAAACGAGAGCCGGAGTCAAGGAAGGAGCAGGACCCGGCAGGGGACACGAGGGGAAGCTGCAGGAAAAGATCCATCCCAAATATCCCAAATATCCCAAATATCCCAACTGGCTCCGGTTTGGAGACCAACGGACACACACGGACACCAATTTGCTCCTTTCCTTCGTTATCCCAATTTCCCAAATGGATGGAGGGAAAAAAAACCCCCGAGGTGACAATAAGGAAGAAACAGGAAAAAGCTTCCGAGGAGGAGGAACTGCCGGGAACAGGGAGAGGAGGAAGAGGATCCCAGGAGCAGGAAGGGGCTCCAGGGAGCAGGAAAGGGCTCCAGGAAGCAGGAAGGGGCTCAAAGAAGCAGGAAGGGGCTCCAGGAAGCGGGAAGGGACTTCAGGAAGCAGGAAGGGGCTCTGGGAAGCAGGAAGAACTCCAGGAAGTGGGAAGGGGCTCCAGGGAGCAGGAAAGGACTCCAGGGAGCAGGAAGAGGCTCCAGGAAGCAGGAAGGGACTCCAGGAAAGAGAAAGGGGCTCCAGGGAGCAGGAAGGGGCTCCAGGGAGCAGGAAAGGACTTCAGGAAGCAGGAAGGGACTCCAGGAAGCAGGAAGAGGGTCCAGGAAGGAGGAAGGGACTTCAGGAAGGAGGAAGGGGCTCCGGGAAGGAGGAAGAGGCTCCAGGAAGGAGGAAGGGACTTCAGGAAGCAGGAAGGGGCTCAAAGAAGCAGGAAGGGGCTCCAGGAAGGAGGAAGAAGCTCCAGGGAGCGGGAAGGGGCTTCAGGAAGCAGGAAGAGGCTCCAGGAAGCAGGAAGGGGCTCCAGGGAGTGGGAAGAAGCTCCAGGAAGCAGGAAGGGACTTCAGGAAGCAGGAAGGGGCTCCAGGGAGCAGGAAGGGGGAAGGGGCTGGGAACTGAGACCCCGGAGACACACATTTGGTCCTTGTCTCCCAAGGATTGGATCCAGCCCAAAGGAAGCCCATCCATCCCAAATTGTGCCCACAGGGATCC
>NW_020938312.1:0-1620 GCF_003984885.1 Neopelma chrysocephalum
CAGCCCAAAGGAAGCCCATCCATCCCAAATTTTCCCATGGATGTGGGAATGCCAGGCTCACCACCGGCTCTGTGTCGGGCACGGCGTCGCCCCTCCGGGTGCCCAGCAGGGCGTCCAGCACCATTTTCCAGCCCGGCTCCACCTTCCCGGGCTTTTCCCCGTGGGATGCAGCCTCCTCCAGGGAATCCTGTCCCTCCCTGCAGCTCACCCAGGGACACCAATCCCGGTGCTGGGAGCTGGGGTGGAAGAAGCTCCTCGTGGAAGTGTCCTGGGAACGAGAAAGGAACTCAAGGCGGGTGAAATCCCGCTCCGCGTCCAAACCCCTGGATTGGGAATGGCATTCCCGGCATTCCCGGCATTCCCAGTGCTCACCGAGGTGCCGGAGGAGCAGAGCCGGGCCCGCTTGGCCCTGCGGATGGGGCTGGATGGCACTTCCATGGTGTCCCCTTGGCCCATGCTCCGCGTCACCGGGCGGCTCCGGAGGGACGGGCTGGGAACCTCCAGCTCCCCACGGTCCAGGGATTTGGGAGAATCCCAACCCTGGGATGTGGGGCGGGAAACCGATGGGGATGGGCTCTTGTCGTGCTGCAAGAGGGGAAAAACAGGGAATTAGGGAGTAGCATGAAAAACAGGGAATTCAGGAGATCCTCTGGACACCTCCAGGTCCCCCTGGTCCATGGAGTTGGGAAAATCCCAACCTCCAGGGTGGGAGATAGATGGGGATGGGCTCTTCTTGGGCTGCCAGGGGGGAAAAACAGGGAATTAGGGAGTAGCATGAAAAACAGGGAATTAGGAAGATCCTCTGGACACCTCCAGCTCCCCACAGTCCATGGAGTTGGGAGAATCCCAACCCCGGGATGAGGGGTGGGACATGGATGGGGATGGGCTCTTCTCCTGCTGCCAGGGGGGAAAAACAGGGAATTAGGGAGCAGCATGAAGGGGGTCAGGAAAACAGGGAATTATGGAGCTGCTCTGGACACCCCCGGGTCCCCACAGTCCATGGAGTTGGGAGAATCCCAACCTCCAGGGTGGGAGATGGATGGGGATGGGATCTTCTCCTGCTGCCAGGGAGGAAAAACAGGGAATTTGGAAGATCCTCTGGACACCACAGTCCATGGAGTTGGGAGAATCCCAACCCTGGGATGTGGGACGGGACATGGATGGGGATGGGCTCTTCTCCTGCTGCCAGGGGGGAAAACCAGGGAATTAGGGAGATCCTCTGGACACCTCCAGCTCCCCCTGGTCCATGGATTTGGGAGAATCCCAACCCTGGGATGTGGGGCGGGAAACCGACGGGGATGGGCTCTTCTCGTGCTGCAAGAGGGGAAAAACAGGGAATTAGGGAGTAGCATGAAAAATAGGGAATTCAGGAGATCCTCTGGACACCTCCAGCTCCCCCCGGTCCATGGATTTGGGAGAATCCCAGCCCTGGGATGTGGGGCGGGAAACCAACGGGGATGGGCTCTTCTCGTGCTGCCAGGGGGGAAAAACAGGGAAGCCTGAAGGGGGTGGGGAAAACAGGGAATTCAGGAGATCCTCTGGACACCACAGTCCATGGAGTTGGGAGAATCCCAACCCCCGGGGTGGGACATGGATGGGGATGGGCTCTTCTCCTGCTGC
>NW_020938313.1:0-1893 GCF_003984885.1 Neopelma chrysocephalum
TTTAAAAGTTGGGAAAGGGGGACCCACCTTTAAAAGTTGGGAAAGGGACCCACCCCCATAAAAAGTTGGGAAAGGGGGACTCACCTACAAAAGTGGGAAAGGGACCCAACCCCTTAAACAAAAGTTGGGGAAGGGACCCACCAATAAAAGTTGGGAAAGAGGGATCCACCTATAAAAGGGGGAAAGGAGGACCCCCACCAATAAAAGTGGGAAAGGGGGATCACCAATAAAAGTTGGGAAAGGGACCCACCAATAAGGGGAAAGAGGGACCTACTCCCTTAAACAAAAGTTGTGGAAGGGGGACCCACCTATAAAAGTGGGAAAGGGACCCACCCCAACAAGGGGGGGAAAGGGCCCCACCCCAACAAGGGGGGGAAAGGGACCCACCCCAACAAGGGGGGGAAAGGGACCCACCCCAACAAGGGGGGGAAAGGGCCCCACCCCAACAATGGGGGGAAAGGGCCCCACCCCAACAATGGGGGGAAAGGGCCCCACCCCAACAAGGGGGGAAAGGGCCCCACCCCAACAATGGGGGGAAAGGGCCCCACCCCAACAAGGGGGGAAAGGGACCCACGCCAACAAGGGGGGAAAGGGGGCCCTGCCCAAACCGGGAAGGGCCCTGGCGGGCTCAGATCCCAAGTGCCACCATCCCCCTGTCCCCAGTGCCCCCAGTCTCACCGGCACGAAGAGCACACACCCCACCAGGGTCCCCGTCAGAGCCGACTTGACGACCTCGGCGTAGCAGGCGCTGCCCTCGCGGGAGCCCTTGAGCAGGGCACTGATGTAGAAGGTGAGTTCGGTGACGGAGCCGAAGGTGGCGTTGACCACAGCGCCCACTGCAAACGTGCTCTGAGCTGAGATGCTGCAGGGAGGGAGGGAAGGGAGATGGGGAGGGGCTGGAGAACTCCTGAGGGAGCTGGGGGGGCTCAGCCTGGAGCAAAGGAGGTTCAGGGGGGACCTTGTGGCTCTGCAAGGCCCTGACAGGAGGGGGGAGCCGGGGGGGAGTTCAGCTCTTTTCTCAAAAAACAAGTAACAGGATCAGAGGAAACGGCCTCAAGTTGCATCAGTGGAGGGCCAGGTTGGGGCTGAGGAGGAATTTCTCCATGGAAAGGGGGCTCAAGGCATTGGAACAGCCTGGAATCCCCATCCCTGGAGGGGTTTAAAATCCCTGTGAATGTGGCACTTGGGGACATGGTCAGTGGTGGCCTCGGCACTGCTGGGGCTGGTTGGACTCCATGATCTCAGAGGGCTTTTCCAACCCCAATGATTCCCTGATTCCAGAAGAAGTTGTGGGACCTGCAGGGCAATTCAGGTTGGATATCAGGGAAAATTTCCTCATGGAAAGGGTGGTGAGGCCTTGGCAGGGGCTGCCCAGGGAGGTTTGGAGTGCCCATCCCTGGAGGTGTCCCAGGAAGGCCTGGCCGTGGCACTCAGTGCTCTGGGCTGGGGGACAAGGTGGGGATGGGGCACAGGGTGGATCCATGGGCTGGGAGGGCTTTTCCAGCCTGTGACTGTGTGAGTGACCCTCCTCCCTGCTCCCAATCCCACTGCTCCCAGTCCCACTGCTCCCAGTCCCACTGCTCCCAGTCCCACTGCTCCCAGTCCCACTGCTCCCAGTGAGGGCTGGCCCACAGGTTGCCCCAAGTGGCTCCATCCTGCAGCCAAAGGATGGATTTACCACCCCCAGGTATCTCCCTTGGGTTTTGTCGGATTCCTGGTGCCAAGTGAGACCTGCAGAGCCCCAAACCTCTGCCACGTGCACCCCCAGCGTGGATGGGGAACCTTGGTTTGCAGCCTTCACCCCTGAGAGGTGCCAAATTCCTCAAAACCTTCAAAAACACGGATTTTGCCACGTCGCTGCCCGGGCAAACCCAAGCTTTAAGTTGTTAGGAG
>NW_020938314.1:0-1100 GCF_003984885.1 Neopelma chrysocephalum
GAAGTTCTCCAATTTTATTTCAGAAGTTACCCAATTTTATTTTAGAACTTATCCAATTTTATTTTAGAACTTATCCAATTTTATTTTAGAACTTATGCAACTTTATTTTAGAACTTATCCAATTTTATTTTAGAACTTATCCAACTTTATTTTAGAAGTTATCCAATTTTATTTTAGAAGTTATCCAATTTTATTTTAGAAGTTCTCCAATTTTATTTTAGAAGTAGGAAGGAGTGTCCTGCATCCCTGGGATGTCCTGGACAGAAACTGCTTCAATAACTTCCTAAAGAACAATTGAATTTTCGCTGTTTCAGCTCAGCACACAAAATGTGCCTCCCAGCAGTGGGGAGGACACAGCTCTGGGGCTGTGTATTTTAGGATTTAATTTAGGTATTTTAAGATTTAATTTAAATATTTTAAGATTTAACTTAGGTATTTTAAGATTCAATTTAGGAATTTTAAGATTTATCTTAGCTATTTTAAGATTCAATTTAGGTATTTTTGGATTTAATTTACGCATTTTAAAATTTAGGTATTTTAAGATTTAAATCAGGTATTTAAAGATTCTACTTAGGTATTTTAAGATTTAATTTCGTCCTGATGTTTTTGGGGTCTTACCTTGCCGTAGGTGCTGCCGGGGGAGTAGGTGATGGATCCACTGTGGGAAGGGCTGGACAAGGCCTGGAGTTGGGGGCTGAATCCACTCACACATCCCGAGGAGAACTTGGGGCTGGCGCTGGGGGAGCGGGAGGGGCTGTAGCTGAGCACACACTGCCCCTGGATCGGGGGGGATGGAGGCAGGGACAGAACCCTCTTGGCTGCTGGGTCCCGAGGAGGGGTGACCTGCACGGCTGAGGGGGGGACAGAGGGGTCAGCACAGACCCTTCTCCCTCTGAGAACACTCAGCACCCCCCAGGCTGGCTCAGGGATGGAGGGATGGTAAAAAGGACACCAAAAACCTGCTGCTTCCAGCCCTCAGCTGTCAAAGGGGACGCTGAGACTCAAGATCCCAGCTCGGGGCAAACCCAAGAATGATCAGTGTTGGGCCCAGTCCTATTTAATGTCTTTATGGATGATCTGGAGGAGGGGATGGAGGGAAC
>NW_020938315.1:0-844 GCF_003984885.1 Neopelma chrysocephalum
GGCAGGGGACCAGGACCGGGAGAGGGCAGGGGACCAGGACCGGGAGAGGGCAGGGGACCAGGAACGGGACAGGGCAGGGGACCAGGACCGGGAGAGGGCAGGGGACCAGAAACAGGACAAGGCAGGAGACCAGGACAAGGCAGGGGACCAGGACAAGGCAGGGGACCAGGAACGGGACAGGGCAGGGGAACCAGGACAAGGAGAGGGCAGGGGACCAGGACCAGGAGAGGGCAGGGGCAGCATCCAGAACTCCTCCCCGGAGCCACCTCACCTGAGGCTCAGGTTGTTCTGGAGGGCGAACTGGATGCCGTTGACGATCTCTGGCAGCTCAGGCACCATGGCCAGCACGGTGACCCCGATGAAGTACTGCAGGGGACAGGGGACACCAGCCTGCTCCAACCACAGCTCCCAAGCAGGAGCAGCAGCTCAGCACCTTCTCCCCGCAGCTTCTGGGGCTCAAATTGCGCCCCCAGGGCGGGTCCCCACCCCTGGCTGGGGTGTCTCAGTCCCCAGGGCCACCCACGCCCGTGTCCCTGCTGTCCCCACGCCCGTCTCACCTGGGAGATGGTGGAGTTGGTGAGGATGGGGCTGATGTGCTCCGTGGCCAGGTCGGCACAGGCCGACATGCACAGCGTGGACAGCAGCAGGATCACCAGGGCCCGCCAGCGGGACCAGTGCACCACAGCACTGGGGGGGTGGCCTGGCACTGGGGAGGGACAGAGACACACACTGGGACCAGGGACACACTGGGACCAGTGCACCACGGCGCTGGGGTGGTGTCCTGGCACTGGGGGGGTCAGAGACACACTGGGACCAGTGCACCACGGGGCTGGGGGGGTGGCCT
>NW_020938316.1:0-461 GCF_003984885.1 Neopelma chrysocephalum
GGGGGGGGAGTGGGGGTCTGTGTGTCACCCCTGAACCCCCCTGTGCCACCCACCAGGGCTGGGGGCATCAGACCCACTGTGAGACACCAGGAGTGGGAGTGTCCCCTCCCTGTGGCCCCAGCCCTGTGTGGGGACGTCCCCCGGGGTCTGCACTCACGTAGAAGATGGTGAAGAGCACGAGGATGGGGATCTGGAGCATGCAGACCTGCACGGCGATGCAGCTCCCGATCTCGATGCTGTCGGAGGAAGGAGGACTCGGGAGCCGCCCTTGGAGGGAGGAAAACCCACCCCGGGGAAGCAGCCACACAGCCCAACCTGCTCTGATCCTGCTTTTTGGGTGGCTTTGAGTCCCCTCGAGGGCAGGTTGGCAAGATCTGACCCACCAGGGGCTGGGCAGCCCACCCAAGGCAGTGGGATGGGACTGGGAGAGGGCAGGGGACCAGGAACAGGAGAGGGCAGGG
>NW_020938317.1:0-830 GCF_003984885.1 Neopelma chrysocephalum
AAAGAAGGAAAACGGGGAAAATAGGAAAAATAGGAAAATAGTGGAAATAGGAAAATAAGGGAAGCAGGAGTGTAGGGAAAAATAGGGAAAACAGGGAAATAAGGGAAGCAGGAATGTAGCAAAAAATAGGGAAAACAAGGACGGAACAGGAAACAGGAAGAGAGTGAAAAAAAGGGAAGTAAGAGCAGAGGGAAAAAGAGGGAAAACGGGAAAAGGGCGAAAAGAGGGAGCGAACATTTCCCGGGAGGAACATCCCGGGCCGGGTTTCCCAGATTCCCGCGGCATTCCCGCGGCCCCGCCCACCTGCAATTCCAGCCGCAGAGCGCCAGGATGGAGGCGGGCACCGCGTGGCCCTGCGGGTTTTCCATGGAAAACTTCCCGGGGGGTTTCTCCCCTTCCCGGCCCGATTCCAGCTCGTCCTGGAGCAGCTCCAGGAGGCGGCGGATCCGCTCCTCCGACAGCGACTGCGGAGCACACGGACGGAATTCCAGCAGGGAATTCCAGGGATTCGCTCCCGCGGCGTGGAGGGAAAGCCCGTTCCCAAGCCCCGGGAAAATCCAATGCCCTTTCCCACTCCCTTTCCCAATCCCTGGAAGTGCAGCTTCCAACGCCCCCGGCGCTGCTGGACAGGGAAAAGGAACGGATTCCTCCTGCCCTGTGTCCCTCTGGAGCCACATTCCAGGATTTCTGCTCCGGCTAACAGGGAACAGACTCCGCATTCCATGATTTTTACTCTGGTTAACAGGGAAGAGATTCCCCATTCCAGGATTTCTGCTCTGGTTATCTGGGAAAACCAACACCTTCCTCCTGCCTTGTTCCCCTCTGGATCC
>NW_020938318.1:0-1935 GCF_003984885.1 Neopelma chrysocephalum
GCTCCTGCTCCCAAAAAACAGGGAATGACACATCCCTGTGGCCTGGGCTGAGGAGATCCGGCTGTGCTCGGGTTTTCCATGGAATCTCAGCCCTTCCCAAAGCCCCTTTCCCAGCATCCCCGAGGATGGAGATGACGGATCAGGGTCTCCCTTCTTGGCTTCTCTTCCCCTTTCCATGAGATCCCCAAGCCCTGGGAAGGCCTATCCCTGCTCTTCCCGGGTTTTGGCTGCATCCCACCCTCCAATCCCAGGGATTTCTCATCCCAAAGGGGTGCTTGGGGCAGATTCCAGGCCCAGGGGCCGGGAAAAGGCAGGGAAAACAACGGAACGAGGAGCGGGAAACCCAGGAAGAGACAGAGGGACAGCGATCCCACAAAACCCAGGGGGCATGGATCCCACAAAACCCAGGGATACAGGGGGCATGGATCCCACAAAACCCAGGGATACAGGGGGTCACATTCCACGCCCGGAGCTCATCCCACCCGCCACGGGAGGAGGAAAAAATCCAAGGACAAAAAGTGAAATGTTTATTCCCACCTGGAGTCGCTCCCGGCGGGAAGGGCCGGACCCCGCGGACGCCCCACAGGGAACAACGGCGGCTCCTCCTCATCCCAACGGCACATTCCCGGCTCCTGGAGGGGCTCCCGGAGCCTCCGGAGCCGCGGGAATAACAGCAGCAACTGGGGAAGGCAGGTGGGGATGGGGGAATCCCGGGATGGCTCCCTTGGGATCCCCTTCCCGAGGCACTGGGAGCTGGGAATGGGGCTCTCTCTCCGCCCCGGAGCCCCTGGGGGTGTCCTGGTTTCCAGAGGCACAGGAATCCAGGAGGAATCCAGGAGGAATCCAGGAGGAGTTCAGGAGGAGTTCATGCTCTCCCACTGCCGGAAAATGCGGAACACCTTGCAGGACTTCTCCGAGAGGCTCTGGAAAAACGGGAGCAAACGAGAGCCGGAGTCAAGGAAGGAGCAGGAGCCGGCAGGGGACACGAGGGGAAACGGCAGGAAAAGATCCATCCCAAATATCCCAAATATCCCAAATATCCCAACTGGCTCCGGTTTGGAGACCAACGGACACACACGGACACCAATTTGCTCCTTTCCTTCGTTATCCCAATTTCCCAAATGGATGGAGGGAAAAAAAACAACCCCGAGGTGACAACAAGGAAGAAGCAGGAAAAAGCTTCCGAGAAGGAGGAACTGCCGGGAACAGGGAGAGGAGGAAGAGGATCCCAGGAGCAGGAAGGGGCTCCTGGAAGCAGGAAGGGACTCCAGGAAGCAGGAAAGGGCTCAAAGAAGCAGGAAGGGGCTCCAGGAAGTGGGAAGGGACTTCAGGAAGCAGGAAGGGGCTCTGGGAAGCAGGAAGAACTCCAGGAAGTGGGAAGGGGCTCCAGGGAGCAGGAAAGGACTCCAGGGAGCAGGAAGAGGCTCCAGGAAGCAGGAAGGGACTCCAGGAAAGAGAAAGGGGCTCCAGGGAGCAGGAAGGGGCTCCAGGGAGCAGGAAAGGACTTCAGGAAGCAGGAAGGGACTCCAGGAAGCAGGAAGAGGGTCCAGGAAGGAGGAAGGGACTTCAGGAAGGAGGAAGGGGCTCCGGGAAGGAGGAAGAGGCTCCAGGAAGGAGGAAGGGACTTCAGGAAGCAGGAAGGGGCTCAAAGAAGCAGGAAGGGGCTCCAGGAAGGAGGAAGAAGCTCCAGGGAGCGGGAAGGGGCTTCAGGAAGCAGGAAGAGGCTCCAGGAAGCAGGAAGGGGCTCCAGGGAGTGGGAAGAAGCTCCAGGAAGCAGGAAGGGACTTCAGGAAGCAGGAAGGGGCTCCAGGGAGCGGGAAGGGGGAAGGGGCTGGGAACTGAGACCCCGGAGACACACATTTGGTCCTTGTCTCCCAAGGATTGGATCCAGCCCAAAGGAAGCCCATCCATCCCAAATTGTGCCCACAGGGATCC
>NW_020938319.1:0-396 GCF_003984885.1 Neopelma chrysocephalum
AGGGGGACCCGCCAATAAAAGTGGGAAAGGGACCCAGCAATAAAAGTTGGGAAAGGGACCCACCTCCTTAAACAAAAGTTGGGGAAAGGGACCCAGCAATAAAGTGGGGAAAGGGGGACCCACCAATAAAAGTGGGAGAGGGACCCACTCCCTTAAACAAAAATTGGGGAAAGGGACCCACCCCTTTAAACAAAAGTTGGGGAAGGGGGATGCACCAATAAAAGCAGGAAAGGGACCCAGCAATAAAAGTTGGGAAAGGGGGACCCACCAATAAGGGGAAAGGGGGACCCACCAATAAAAGTGGGAAAGGGGGACCCACCAATAAAAGTGGGAAAGAGGAACCCACCAATAAAAGTTGGGAAAGGGGGACCCACCTTTAAAAGTTGGGAAAGGGGG
>NW_020938320.1:0-505 GCF_003984885.1 Neopelma chrysocephalum
CGGAGCGGCCATCGCTGTGTCGCCGACAGCTCCAACCTGTACAACCCTGACTATTCCCCATTCCCAGAGCCTCATTCCCTGTTCCCAGAGCTGTATCTCTATTCCCAGAGCCGTATCCCTATTCCCAGAGCTCATTCCCTGTTTTCCAGGCCATCCCTATCCCCCAGCCTGGAGCGGCCATCGCTGTGTCGCCGACAGCTCCAACCTGTACAACCCCAACTATTCCCCATTCCCAGAGCCTCATTCCCTGTTCCCAGATCCTCATTCCCTGTTCCCAGAGCCGCATTCCCTATTCCCAGCGCCTCATTCCCTGTTCCCAGAGCTGTATCCCTGTTTTCCAGGCCATCGCTGCCCCCCAGCCCGGAGCGGCCATCGCTGTGTCACCGACAGCTCCAACCTCTCTGTGTTCAGGGGGTACAACCCTGACTATTCCCTATTCCCAGAGCTCATTCCCTGTTCCCAGAGCTGTATCCCTGTTCCCAGATCCTCATTCCCTATTCCCAGA
>NW_020938321.1:0-438 GCF_003984885.1 Neopelma chrysocephalum
GGGAAGGGATTTTGGGAATGCCGTATGGCCGGGAGGGAGGAGCTCGCGAGGATTTGGGAATGTTCTGGGAGGGGTGGGAAGGTGCCCAAGAACATGTCTTGTGACATGCCAGAGGAGAGGTCAGCTGGGATAACCCCGGGAAGGGATTTTGGGAATGCTGTATGGCCGGGTGGGAGGAGCTCGCGAGGATTTGGGAATGTTCTGGAGGGGTGGGAAGGGCTTTGCCAGGACGTCGATCCCGACTCCAGGGGAGCTGGGAGGGGTGGGTGATCCATGGGTTATCCTGGGTTATGGTGAGGAGGGAGATCATCACAGGGTCATGGATGTGGATCCCAGGTTGCTCCAGCCTGGCCTTGGACACTTCCAGGGATCATCTTAGCAAGGAAAAGGCCTGGAATGTCGATGGATGTGGATCCCAAATTGCTGCAACCTGGCCTG
>NW_020938322.1:0-396 GCF_003984885.1 Neopelma chrysocephalum
AGGGGGACCCGCCAATAAAAGTGGGAAAGGGACCCAGCAATAAAAGTTGGGAAAGGGACCCACCTCCTTAAACAAAAGTTGGGGAAAGGGACCCAGCAATAAAGTGGGGAAAGGGGGACCCACCAATAAAAGTGGGAGAGGGACCCACTCCCTTAAACAAAAATTGGGGAAAGGGACCCACCCCTTTAAACAAAAGTTGGGGAAGGGGGATGCACCAATAAAAGCAGGAAAGGGACCCAGCAATAAAAGTTGGGAAAGGGGGACCCACCAATAAGGGGAAAGGGGGACCCACCAATAAAAGTGGGAAAGGGGGACCCACCAATAAAAGTGGGAAAGAGGAACCCACCAATAAAAGTTGGGAAAGGGGGACCCACCTTTAAAAGTTGGGAAAGGGGG
>NW_020938323.1:0-505 GCF_003984885.1 Neopelma chrysocephalum
CGGAGCGGCCATCGCTGTGTCGCCGACAGCTCCAACCTGTACAACCCTGACTATTCCCCATTCCCAGAGCCTCATTCCCTGTTCCCAGAGCTGTATCTCTATTCCCAGAGCCGTATCCCTATTCCCAGAGCTCATTCCCTGTTTTCCAGGCCATCCCTATCCCCCAGCCTGGAGCGGCCATCGCTGTGTCGCCGACAGCTCCAACCTGTACAACCCCAACTATTCCCCATTCCCAGAGCCTCATTCCCTGTTCCCAGATCCTCATTCCCTGTTCCCAGAGCCGCATTCCCTATTCCCAGCGCCTCATTCCCTGTTCCCAGAGCTGTATCCCTGTTTTCCAGGCCATCGCTGCCCCCCAGCCCGGAGCGGCCATCGCTGTGTCACCGACAGCTCCAACCTCTCTGTGTTCAGGGGGTACAACCCTGACTATTCCCTATTCCCAGAGCTCATTCCCTGTTCCCAGAGCTGTATCCCTGTTCCCAGATCCTCATTCCCTATTCCCAGA
>NW_020938324.1:0-438 GCF_003984885.1 Neopelma chrysocephalum
GGGAAGGGATTTTGGGAATGCCGTATGGCCGGGAGGGAGGAGCTCGCGAGGATTTGGGAATGTTCTGGGAGGGGTGGGAAGGTGCCCAAGAACATGTCTTGTGACATGCCAGAGGAGAGGTCAGCTGGGATAACCCCGGGAAGGGATTTTGGGAATGCTGTATGGCCGGGTGGGAGGAGCTCGCGAGGATTTGGGAATGTTCTGGAGGGGTGGGAAGGGCTTTGCCAGGACGTCGATCCCGACTCCAGGGGAGCTGGGAGGGGTGGGTGATCCATGGGTTATCCTGGGTTATGGTGAGGAGGGAGATCATCACAGGGTCATGGATGTGGATCCCAGGTTGCTCCAGCCTGGCCTTGGACACTTCCAGGGATCATCTTAGCAAGGAAAAGGCCTGGAATGTCGATGGATGTGGATCCCAAATTGCTGCAACCTGGCCTG
>NW_020938325.1:0-16213 GCF_003984885.1 Neopelma chrysocephalum
CCCTCCCATCCAGCCTCACTCAGGATCGCCGAACCTCACCCCCCCCCCGTCCCGTCCCTGTCTCTATAGGTACCGTGTATATATGTACAGGGGGGAGGAGCAGGGGGCGTGGCTTTTTATATGCAGTGGGAGGGGGCGCGCCCCGCCCCCCCCGCCCCCTATAGCGCCCTGCGGGGCCGCGGGAGCCCCTCCGGAGGGGCCCTTGGACTGTTCGGGGGCTCGGCGGGGGCTCCTATGCCCCCTTGGCGGGTTCCTGTGGCCCCCTTGGCGGGTCCCTGTGGCCCCCGGGGGGTCTGTGGGTCTCTATAGGGTGGGGGAGTTCCCTATAGCCCATACGGGGGCCCGGGAGGGGGGAGTGGGGTGCGCGGA
Source organism: Neopelma chrysocephalum (assembly GCF_003984885.1). Classification (NCBI taxonomy): domain Eukaryota; kingdom Metazoa; phylum Chordata; class Aves; order Passeriformes; family Pipridae; genus Neopelma; species Neopelma chrysocephalum. The sequence continues at coordinate 370 of NW_020938325.1, forward strand.
GCCCCTCTGGCCCCGGGGGGGGTCACGGATTCTACGGGGGGTCGCTCCCCCGGCATCACGGGGGGGGAGGGGAAGGGGCGGGGCCGCGGCGTTTCGGCTGTAACGGGACCGACCATTAAAGCCTCCCCGGGACCGGTGTGACCCTGTGTGAGCCCCCCCCGGGACCCCTCGTGCGAACCCCTCCGAGCCCTCCCAGCCCCTCCCGGGACCCTCTGTGACCCCCCGAGAGCCCTCGGGTGCGCTCCTCCCTCCCAGCGCCCCCGGGACCCCCCGGACCCCCATCGGGACCCACCGGGATCGCCCCGACCCCGCGCACCACGAGGGCCCCAGATCCCCCCGGCCCGGGCGGTACCACGCGCTCCTTTACCCTCCCCAACCCCCCCCCCCCCCCAATGGTCCGTTCCGCGCGAGGGGGGCGGGTCCCAGCGGGCGGCCAATCGCGTGGCGGCGCGGCCGTGACGCGCGGCGGGGGCGGGGCCGGTTGATAACCCGGGGCGGGGCGGGCGCGGCCTCATTCCGGGCCCGGCCGGCGCCGCGCGGGTGAGTGGCCGCCGCTCCTGTCGGGGCTCTGTCCCCCCGTTCCCCCTGTCGCGATAGTCGCGGCTCCCGCCGCTCCGCGCAGGCGCTGCCGCCGGGGGCGCTTCCCCCCTCCCCGCTCTCCCCCCGCCGCCTTCGGGGGCCGCGCGGGCTTCGCGCGTGCGCGGGGGGGCGGGGCCAGCGCGCGCGCGGGGAGCGGGAGCGGCGCTTCCGGGGGATGCCCACGTGGCCGGGGGGGACCCACGTGGGGCTGGGCTGACGTCGGGGGGGAGCCGGGGAGTTCCCGTGACGTCACTGGGAGGGAAGGTGTGGAGCTGCGAGGGGTTTGCCCCAAGGCGGTGGCGTCACGGGGGTTTCTCTAGGACTGGGGTCTCCTGGAGAGCTGTGACGTCACTGGAGGCCACGTGGGGCGTCCCACCAGAGTACTGACGTCACAGGGGCCCAGGGGAGTGCATTCTGCGAGCCGTGACGTCACTGAACCCTGCGTGGGGCAGAGGGATTCCCTCTGGGCTGTGACGTCATCAGGCTTCAGGCGGGGTGGAGGTCACTGTGAGGGTTGTGACATCAGGGGGGATCCTGGGGGGTTCCCTGCCAGGGCTGTGATGTCATAGCAGACCCGGGGGTGTGGGGGCAGGGTTATGACATCATAACTCCTCTCTCCTGCCCAGGTTGTAGTGTCGCTGGAGGGGCAGGGCCCCACCCTATGACATCGCTCCCGGCCCCGCCCCCCACGCATGGCGGCGGAGGAGGGGAAGCTCTTTGTGGGGGGCCTCAACTACGACACGGACGAGCAGGGGCTGGAGCAGCACTTCAGCTCCTTCGGGCCCATCGCCGAGGGTGAGGCACTCCGAGACCCCCCCGGAACCCCCAACACCCCTCAACCCTCCCCTGGGGACCCCCAAACCCCCTTGGGAGCCCCAGATCCCTCCTGGGACCCCCAGATATTGCAGACACCCCAACTCCTCCCCAGCACCCCCACCTCTTGCTCCCCAAAGCCCCTGAGATCTCCCAAACTTCCCTCTAGGACCATTTCCTCCCTCAAACCCTTCTGAGAACCATCAGATCCCCTACCAGAGCCCCAGAATCCCCTTGGGTCCCCCTGCTCTTCCCTGGAGACCCCCAGATCTCTCCAGGAGTCCCCAGAGTGTTGAAAACTGCTTGGGGAGGGAGGACACGTTGGAAGGGCCGACTGCCCCATGTAGGCCTTGGGTTTGGGGTGACACCCAAGAGTGGGGGCCCTATTTTTGGGTGTAACCTATAGAATGGGGTTTGGGGGGTTCCCTCTGCTTTTGGGACCCCCGATTTTCATTGCTGGGGGTCACCGTGTCCCTTTGGACCCCGGTTTTGGGTCTTAACGCACAGGATTGGGTTTGGGGGTGGGGGTCCCTTCCTCCCGTGCGACCCCATTTCAGGGGGTCTCAGCCCTGCCTGACTCTCCCCATTCCCCCTCAGTGGTGGTTTGGGGGGGTCCCTGATGCCCCTGACCCCCTGTTCCCCCTCAGTGGTGGTTTGGGGGGGTCCCTGATCCCCCTGACCCCCTGTTCCCCCTCAGTGGTGGTTTGGGGGGTCCCTGATGCCCCTGACCCCCTGTTCCCCCTCAGTGGTGGTGGTGAAGGACCGGGAGACCCAACGTTCCCGTGGCTTTGGCTTCGTCACCTTCACCAACCCCGAGCACGCGAGTGACGCCATGAGGGCCATGAACGGCGAGGTGGGCGGGGGGCACGGGGGGCACGGGGGGCACGGGGGGCCTGAGGAGCCCTGCACGACATTTAGGGTCGCTCAGGAGGTCTGGGACACTCAGAGGTTTCAGAAGGAGTCTGGAGGGAGACCCCAAAGAGGTTGTGGGCCCTCAAGGGTCTGGAGTCCCTTGTGGGTGGCTGGGGGAATGTGGGAGACCCTCAGGGGAGCCCGGGGGATCTCTGAGCAGGTTTGGGCCATTTTTCATGGGGTCTGGGGGCCCCTGGGAGGGTCTGGGGGGTTTCTAAGGGTGTGGGGGTGCACTTGAGGGTCCCTGAGTGCCCCTGGCGGGGGATCCCCAGGGGTTCTGGGGGGCACTTGGGGATCCCCGGGAGGTCATTGGGGGTCTCTAAGGGGCACTGGGTAGAAGTTGAGGAGCCCTAAACGGGTGTGGGGCTGGGGGCTCCCAGGAGGGGCCGGGGTGACCCCAGCCTGGCGTGTCCCCAGTGCCTGGACGGGCGGCAGATCCGGGTGGATCACGCCGGGAAATCGCCCCGCGGTGCCCGAGGGGGCTACGGGGGGGGCCGGGCCCGGGGCCGAGGATACGGTCGAGGTACGTTTTTGGGGTACCTGGGGGGGGCTTATAGGGGTTTAAGGGGCTCTTTGGGGGGTTTATGGGATGTGGGTTGGGGTACTTTGGAGGGCTTTTGGGGGATTTGAGTGGTTTGGGGGGGGACAGGGGGGTTAAGGGGGTGTTTGGGGGGGGTTAATGGGGAACCTGGGGCCATTTGGGGAGGGTACTTGGCAGGGTGAAGGGTTTTTGAGTGGTTTGGGAGGGGGGATTGGGGGGATGTGTGGTGGGAGGGGGTTTGGGAGGTGCTGAGGGGGCTTTTGGAGGAGTAATTTGGTGTCTGGTGGTTTCAGAGAGGACTTGGGGATTTTGCTCGGCTTTGAGGGGGCACCTGGGGGGTCTTTGGAGGGGAGGGGGCTGGAGGAGATTTGGGGGTGACCTGGGGGGGTACACGGGGGATCTTGGGGGGGCTTTTGGGGGGAGAGCTGGAGGACACAGTGGGGCACTGGGGTCCCAGATGGATCTTGGGGGGGGCACCCTTGGGGTTTGGGGGGGACACCCCTGGGGCTTGGGGGGGGCACCCCTGGGGTTTGAGGGGCACCCCTGGAGTTTGAGGGGCACCCCTGGAGTTTGGGGGGGGGCAGCCCTGGGGTTTGGGGTTGCACCCCTGGGGTTTGGGGTTGCACCCCTGGGGTTTGGGGGGGCACCCCTGGGGTTTGGGGGAGGCCCTGTGGGTGCTGGGAGGGTGGTGGTAGAGCTGGGGGGGTCTTTTGGGTGCTGGAGAATCCTGGGGGAAGCTCTGGGGCTGCTTGGGGGGGTGGGAGGGGGGCTCCTGGTTGCTGGGAGGGGCACCCATGGGTGCTGATCCCCCCCCGATGTCCCCCAGGAACCAGGGGGGCTACGGCGAGCGCTTCCCCTCGGCCTCGTACCGGGACAACTATGACAACTGAGGTAGGGGCACGGCGGGGGGGGTGGGGGTGGCACCCCCCAACAGGGATTGGGGACACCCTGGGGAACCCCCCTGCACCCCCTGCACACAGCTGGGGACCCTCGGAAACCCTCCAGCCCCACACCCTCCCCCCAAACCCCCCATTTTTGGAAGGGGGTTCGTGGTTTTCTGATGCGTCCCCCCCCCCCAAACTGTTTTTGGGGGATCCTTGAGCTCCCCAAAGTTCAATTTTGTGGAGTTTGGAAGGGGTTCATGCCTCTCCCAAATAATTTTGGGATCCTCCTCCATGTCGCCAATTTTGAGGGGGTTGGTGGTCCCTGAACCTGCTCAAACTCCCATTTTGGAGGGACTGTGGTGCACTCTGACACCCCCTCAGTCATTTTGGGGTGGTTTTGGGGTTCTCTCCTTTTATGCCCCCAATTTTTTAGGAGGAGTGACAGTCCCTGAATCCCCAAAACCATCCATTTTGGGGGGCTGTGCTGGTCTCTGACTCCTCCACAAATTATTCTGGGTAGTCCCTGACCTCTCCAAACCCTTGTTTTTGGGGGGCGGCGGCTGCAGAGTTCTCTGACCCTCCCAAATTATTTGGAGGATAGTTTCGGGTTCCTCCTGTGCCCCCAAACCCCCATTTTTGGGGGCTCTTTGAGTGCCCCTTCCCCACTGATTTCCTTCTCATCCTCAGCTTGGACCCTCGGTGCTGGATTTCAGGGGGGGCCCCTCCTCCCCCGGGCCATGGATGGACGCCGAGGGGGGAGTGGGACATGGTGGGGGGGGTGTGAAGGTGGGGAGAACCCTCAATTTGTACTCCCCCGTGCCCTATTAAAGGTCAGACCCTCTCCGAGTCACGTCTCTTGTCTGGTCCTCTCTGGGTGGTCCCTGCTCCATGGGGGTCTCCGGGGGCTGCAGGATCCCTGTGGAGTGACCTCACTCCAAGGGGGATATCTCGGGGTGACCCCATTCCAAAAGGGATCTCAGGGGCCTTCAGTCCCTGTGGGGTGACCCTGCTCCACTCTGGGGTGACCCCTCTCAGAGGGGGGGGGTCTTGAGGGGCTCCAGTTCCTGTGGGGTCTCCAGGGGGGTCTTGGGGCACTTTGCTCTCGCTGACCCACCCTGGGCAGTTTTGCAGCGAGGCCTCTCCAGCTCCCAGCGTTTCAGCCTCGGTCCCCTCGGTGTCAGGGCAGCCCCACCTGCCCCCTGAACCCTCCTGGAACGTGGCACAGCCGGGGATGGCAACTCGGGCACCGCCCTGGCAGGAGCAGCGGGACCAGAGGAACCAGCCCACAGCATCCCAGTGCCCCCAGTTTCAGGGAAACTCACCCTTTTTCCACCTTTTTCGGGGTTTAAATCGAGGGAAGAGCCTCTTTATGCATCATTCTAAGAGTCTAAATCCTTTTTCTGTTTTGAGGATTAAATAGAAGGAAAACCACACTTTGCTTTATATCGAGGGGGAAAAGGGTGGGAAACATGAGCCACTTGGGGAGAGCCCCAGAGGTGCCCCCACAAATCCAGAGGAACCTGATGGTGTTCGGGAGTCAGGAGGGACTTAAGGAGATGTGGATGATGGGGATGAGAGAGGGTGGAGGGAATTTGGGAGAGTTGCATGGGGGCACAGGGTCTCAGGAGGGAACAAGGGAAAGGGGGGGTTTTGGGGTGTCTCCAATTTGGACGAAGATTCCTCCCAGACTAAAGGTGCCAGGACAGAAAGCTCTTGCTGTCTGTGTTGTGCCAAGAGTGGTGCCCAACTGCACTGGAGAGCAGGAGGGTTTTCTTTCCTGGGTGGAAGGGCAACTGTTTGCTTGCAGGAGCCCTGACTGGAATTGGCCAGTCCGACTGCCAAAACTGAACATGAACGAAGATTCCTCCCAGACAAAGGGTGCCAGGACACAAAGCTCTTGCTGCCCACCAAGTGCCAAGAGTGGCCCAGACACTGCACACGAGAGTGGAGGATAAGGGCTTCCTTTCCCTGGGTAAAGGGCTGTCGTTCCCTTGCAGGAGCCCTGCACTGAAATTGCAACTCCAGCTCCCAAAATTGAACACAGACGAAGATTCCTCCCAGAGAAAAGGTGCCAGGAGAGAAAGCTCTTGCTGTCCATGTAGTGCCAAGAGTGGCCCACATGAGAGACTGTTGTTAAGGGCTTTCTTTCCTGGGTGGAAGGACTGTTGTTTGCTTGCAGGAGCCCTGTGCTGCAATGGGTGCCCGACTGCCAGAATTGAACACGGACAAAGATTCCTCCCAGACAAAAGATGCCAGGACAGAAAGTTCTTCCTGTCCACAGAGTGCCAAGAGTGGCCCACCAGCTGCACATGAGAGACTGTGAGTAAGGGCTTGCTTTCTCCTCCCAGACTGTTCCACAGAGGGATCACTGTAGCTGCCTAGGTGCAGATGCCCGGCATCATTTCTGTGTCCCCAGCACTGAGGTGTCTCCATGGGGATTCAAGGCAGCACAGAGATACTATAGGGCGTCCCTGCCCTTCTGGAGGACACCCTGCAGCCCTGCAGGACACCCAGGGAAACAGCTGAATGTCCTGAAGCTGACTGGAGGGCACTTGGGCACTTGGCTCCCACAGACACATCCCCACAGCTCGACCCAAAGGGTCCCTTTTCTGGACAGGAACCTGCCACCCCCAACCTCCCACATCAGCTTAGAAAATCCAGTGGTGTGAACAAGGAGAGCCCAGGCAGCAGGGGATGGCAGTGAAATGCCACAGTGCTGCTGCCAAGGGAGGAGGGACACACAGAGACAGCTGGAAATCAGGGCCTTGTCCTTGCCTGGGCTCTGGCTGCTGCAGGGCAATGCACAGCCCAGCCCCCGTGGGCCTGAGGGCACAGGCTCTGCTTGGGCTGGGAAAGGAGCCCAGGGAGGAGCTGCTCAGGGAAGGGGTCTGTGCCACAGGGACAGCAGGGAGGGGCCCACATCCCCCTGCCCAGCACTTGTGGCAGTAGCTGCCTGTCCCTGCCTGCCTGTCTCTGGGTGAGGAGCTGTTCCTGCCAGCAGCCCCTCCCTGTGCCCAGCTCAGCTCCCTGCCAGTGCTGCCAGAGCCATCCCCAGCCCAGTGCCCAGGGGCAGCTCTGCCTGGGCAGGGGCTGCAGAGCAGGGGGAGGTGTTCTGGGGGGATGTGCTTCCTGAGAAGGGCCCCTGGAAATGGCAGGAGGTGGAGCTGAAGCCATGAGAAGCCCCGACCCTGCAGCTGAAGGGCCCTGTCCTGCTCATCCCTGACCTACCCTGAAGGGTCTTTCCTTCCCCCCACCCCTTCTCCCTGCAGGGCCGTGGCAGCTCCTTGGCCGGGCTGAGAGCTGGAGCTGGCACGTGGCAGAGTCCCTGCCCCAGCACACAGAGCCCTGGGGGCAGGACCCTGCTCTGCCCCACAGCCCTGGGCACCCCTGGCTGCACCCCCAGCTTCACACCCTGCACCAGCCCTGGCAGGAGGGAGCTGTCCTGCCCTGTGCCTCTGGTGGTGCAGGAGGGAAATCCTGCTCTGGAGCAGCTTCTCCTGCTCCACCCCAGGAAATCCAGGAGAGCCCATCCTGAAAGGTCCTGTCAGTGGTGGCATTTGGCAGGTGTAAGAGGCACTTCCAAGGGACTCATCTGCACTGCTCTGGAGCCAGAGCCTGACCATGTCAAAGGGCTGGGAAGATTCCTCCCCTGATGAGGTCTCACCTCCCCCAGGATACCTTTAACCTCTTTCTCACTCCTCCTGTCTGCCCTTGCTGCCTGCAGGTCCTGCCCTGCTCTGCCACATGGCCACCTCCTCTCCACCAGAGGAACTGTGAGAGTCCTTCTGAAAGATCCTAGAAGCTGTGAGATGTGCCAGATTTAGGAGATCCCTTCAGAAATGGAAGTTTAACTTTCCTGCAGCCAGAGAATTATTCATTCAAATCCTGTGAAGATTTGTCCTGGAGTGAGAGCTCAGTCCCCCTCACACCCCAGGCTGCCTGTAACCTCTCTGTCCCTTCCCTGCCCTGCCCTGGGTGCTGCAGGCAGTGCCCTCAGCCCTGCTGGGCTGTGCAGAGGAGCTGCTCCTGGGCAGAGCTGTCTCTCTGCAGCCCTGCCCACTTGCCAGGAGCTCCCTGTGTGCCAGGAGCCCGGCCCAGCTGAGCAGCAGAGGAGCAGCCCCAGGCAGCCCTTTCTCTGCCCCTCTGGGCTCCCTCCACGTGTCCCTGGGGCTCCAGGGGAACCTGCTGGGACACAGCTGAAGGAAACAATGATGTTCCCTCTCTCAGCTGGGCACAGACACTTCTTTCACCACTGTCAGTTCTCCAAAGACTCTGAGTTAAGTCCAAGATTCACCTTTTTGTGTCCCATCATTAGACAGGAAACCCAGACAGTGCCCAGGAGGGATCTCCTTCTCCTCCACCAAGGGAAGAGACTCAGCTGAGTGAATGGAGGCATCTCATTCTGAGTTTATAGACCTGGGGCTAAAAGGACACTCAGCTCCCACCACAACCCCCATGGGGTGGGATTCCCATTGCCCCAGTTCAGGTGTGCACAAAACAGGACCCTCCAGGTGACTTCTGTCTCGGCTCCCATGGGAATTAATGAAGACAAAAGCTCACAACACTTGGTTACAAGTGCTGGACACAAACACTTGGTTACTTTTGAGGTGCCAGAGGTGACCAAGATTCCTGCTGGGAACTGCAGGCTCCAATGGAGACAAGGAACCATCTGAGGGCATCTTCTTTGGGGCTGCTGGGACATTGCTTTGCCCAATTTAAAGGGCAGAAGGTGCCCACATGTAGGACAGGTGAACCTGTAACTGCTCCTTATGTCCATGGCAGCCCACAGAGGTGTCCAGCTGACCAATGCAATCACAGGAAAACACAAGTCTCTCCCTTTCTCTTCTCTATCAGTGGTATTATGTCCTTAGAGCACAACGGCAGCAGTCTCATGGGCATCCCTTCATTGCTGAACCTAATTCAGGGCAGCCAAATCTGAATTTAATATCCAAAGAGAGACCTGTAGTGCCAGGGGAGGTGCCAGGGGAGGTGCCAGGACTCTCCAGCACAATTCCAGCACCTGCCATGGACGGCACAGGTCCTGTACAGGAACCCTGTCCCCACTCAGACCAGTTGTGTGACAGGCACCACCCAGGACCCCCGGTGCCTTTGGACCAGTGACTGAATCCCAGCACTGCAAGGACACAAGGTCTGGCCCTTCTCTATCCCGTGGATGTTGGGCTGTTCATGAATACAAAGCAGGTTCCAGCAAGGTTTCCACTTCTGTACAATCCCTTTTCTTGTGGTTTAACCCCAATGAGCAAATAAGCACCACGTAACTTCTCACTCAGTTCCCCGACCTCCCACTGCCTCTCCCGGGCAACCTCCCTTCCTTTATACACTGGGGATGGTGTCCTGTGGTGTGGAATATCCCTTTGGACAGTTGGAATGTCCTGGCCATGCTCCCTCCCAGCTCCCTGGCACGTGCTCGCTGGCAGAGCATGAGACACTGAAAAGCCCAGCAAAGCCATGGGGGTGTGATCAACACTGTTCTCACACTGAATCCAAACCACAGCTCTGTGCCAGCTACTAGGGAGAAAATTACCTGTCTCTCAGCCAAGACCAGGACAGTATCCAGCCCTTATTCCATACCATTTACATCATGCCATATCCCACACTTTCCAGTACATTCCACCATCACCTTTCCTGTCTTTTGATATAAACCCACAGATCTCATTGCTCAGTCTGTGAACCACGTCTATGAAAGTCCATTGAGTTCATTTAGCCCATGACTTTGGGGTCCATCTCTCATAATACTTTTTCAGAGCAGGAAAAATGGTGTCTGGTGTTGGATTGTTTCCTTTGGAAGCTGGTTCTTGTTCCATCACCGTTGTGCTGGTCTCATCGCTGTGTGTGGCCTCATCAAAGTTCACTGTTCATTAATCTCAATGATTTTCACTGTAATAACCCTGACAGGGCAAACAGTCACCACAGAAGTGGTAATACACAGTGTCAGACAGTTATTAACATAATACAATTTTAATCATTGGCTATTCTCACCCCAAATCAAATCGAGGCACACACTGGACTTCCCATCTTCCCCCATTACCCACCAAGTGCAAGTGGGTCCCTGAGAAAAAGCAACCCATGGATGGGTTTGCCTTTGCCTGAGGCAGGAATAACCCAGACTGTTTTCCCAGCATGTTTTTAATGTGCACTTCAGGATCTTCATCCCCTTCTACAGTAGGTAAAAATTTGGATTGGACAGGGCCAGCCTGACTGGCAGATCCTCTGGTGCTGACTGACCAGGTGGCCTTTGCTAAATGTCCATCCAATGTTTCCAGGTCCCCCCACCCATCGCTCTCAGTGTCCTCTTTACCAGCCCATTGCATTGTTTGATCTTCCCAGAGGCTGGTGCATGACAGGGGATGTGATTCACCCACTCAGTGCCAGGTTCTCTGGCCCAAGTCTCTGTGAGGTTGTTCCTCAAACGAGTCTCACTCCATTCTTTCTGGAGCACCATGTTGCTTCTCCAGGCCCAGGGCAGTGTTCTGGGTGCTGCCCTGGCACACAGGGGACATTTCCAGCCAGCCAGGGGTTGCTTCCAGCATTGTAAGCACAGGCTGCTTGTCGTGGTGGGTTGGGGGCAGTGTGATATTGTCACATATTTCAGCCATTGCCCTCCACAGCACAGAGGCTTTGCCCACTTGGCTTGTGGAACTGCAGCACGTGTGACATTCGTGGATAATCTGGGAGATATTGTCCATGGTTACATCCACCCCTCGATCATGAACCTGCCCATATGTTGTGTGTCTTCCTAGATATCCCAAGGTGTCATGGGCCCACCAAGACAGAAATAACTCACCCTTGTGTTGCCAATCCAAATCCACCTGAGCCACTTCAGTCCCAGCAGCCCAATCCACCTCCTGGTTGTTCTGATGTTCCTCAGTGCCCTGACTTTTGGGCACAGGAGCACCCACGAGAGACACCTTCTCAACGAGGTTCTCCACCTGGGCAGCAATATTTTGCCTCAGTGCAGCAGCCCAGGTGGGTTTTACCCCTGTGCTTCCAGTTATTCTGCTTCCACTGCTGCAAACACCCCCCAGGCTATTTGCCACCATCCCTGAGTCAGTGTAGGGATAAAGTATTGTTGTTTCTCTCCTTCAGCAATGTCCAAGGCCAGCTGGAGACCTTTCACCTCTGCAAAGAGACTCAGTTCACCTCCTCCTTCAGCAATTTCCTGGTGGAAGGGGCTCCATACAGTCACCTTCCTTCTCCAGTGCCTCCTACCAACCAGCAAGGCCTGTCAGTGAAGGAATATTGTTTCTGTGCTGCCTTTGGCTGGGGTAGGGTTAGTTTTGTTCACAGTAGCTGCTCTGGGGTTGTGTTTTGGATTTGTGCTGAAGATGGGGTTGATGATTCAGGGATGTTTCTGTTATTGCTGAGCAGCACTGGCACAGTGTGAAGCCCTTTCTCTGCTTCTCACGCTGCCACTCTGGGGAGGGGATTTGGGGTGTGTGGGAAGATGGGAGGGGGCAGAGCCAGGACAGCTGACCTCAGCTGACCAAAGGCATATTCCAGACCATATGATATCACAGTATACAAAGCATGGGAAAGAAGGAAGGAGAGGAGGATGTCCAAAGTGATGGTGCTTTTTTCCCAAGAAACTGTTAGGAATGATGGGGCCCTGCATTCCAGGAGGTGGCTGAACACCTGCCTGCCCATGGTAAGTGGTGAATGAATCCCTTGCTTTCATTTGCTTGCACACACAGCTTTTGCTTTATCTATTTAACTGTCTTTCTCTCAACTCACGAGTTTTTTCGCTTCTCCCGTTCTCTTGCCCCTCCCACGGGAAGGGAGGGAGGGAGTGGCTGGGAGCTGCTTATTTGCCAGCTGAGATTAAAGCAAAAGTCTGCACCAGCCCAGAGTTTCCCATTTGGACAGGAGGGGGGAGGCACTGGAGAAGGTGCAGAGGAAGTTTGGTACAATGGGCTGAGGAGAAGAGGAGGCTCAGGAGAGACCCCCTCACTCTCTACAACTCCCTGACAGGAGGGGGGAGCCAGGTGGGGGTTGGTCTCTTCTCACAGATAACTCTCAGCAAGACAAGAGGGGCTGGGTGTTCAGCTGTGCCAGAGGAGGTTTAGGTTGGAGATTAGGAAGAAATTATATACAGAGAGGGTGATCAGCCATTGGAATGGGCTGCCCAGGGAGGGGGTGGATTCACCATCCCTGAAGGTTTTTAAGATGAGACTGGATGTGGCATCAGTGCCATGGGCTGGGAACCACGGCGGGGTTGGATCAAGGGTTGGACTTGATGATCTCGGAGGTCCTTTCCAACCTGGCTGATTCTATGATTCTATGAGGAGTTGTGTGGAGAGACTGAGGTAACTGGGCCTCTTTAGGCTGCTGAAGGGCAGGCACAGGGCAGGCGAAAAGCCTGGAGAGGTGGTGGAGCCAAGCTCTGTGCAATGTGCAATGGGCAGGGCAGAGACCACAGCCACAGGCTTCTTCCTGGGGACTTCAGAGGGTGCCTCAAGAAAACCTGACCAGGAGGGTAATGCTACAGTGCAGCAGGAGGCCCAGACACTTTCTATGATCTCCACCTTTGGAGGTTTTCAGGTTTTAGCTCTACGAAGTCACAGCTGACCTGACCCTGCAGTTGGTGACTCCCAGCCCTTGATGGGAGCCAGGACCAGACACCTCCAGCACTCACTTTTACCACCATCTGCACATGAGCCAGGCATCAATGCAGAAAGGGAGAGGAGGCATTGGACCAGGTCCTTGAAGGTAGGGATTGGTCTGCCATGCTCCAGAGGTTCCTGGGAACACCTGAGCATTTGGCCCAGAGAAGTCCTGTGAGAGGTAAAAATAGGTGAGGCTGTATTACCTGAACTCACCAATTGCACTTAATAAAGTCCCCCAGCCTGTGGGATGTTCTCTTTGGATGGTCCAACACAAAGCTGGGTTTCTTGGGTCTCTTGTCTCAACCCTGCTGCATTGATGTTGACAGCAAGGAGAAAAGTTCCAGTTCAGGCATCAAATATTTGCCTGTTCTGCCTGAAGAGGCAGCATAGCTGTGTCACACACCAGCCAGTGTCACGGGGAAGATGGAGGTGATGTGAACTGACAGGGTTTGGGCTCCAGTGGATGCTCCAGTCCTGATCTGGCAGGACAACATTGGCTGCAGTAAGACATAAGGTACCTACGTGAGTGTAAGTCCAGACCTGCTCAGCAGGACTCTCACACAGCTCTCTGAGGGGGGATGTGTTGAGCACAGGGCAGATGATTCAGTTCCCCAAATCCCAGAACAGTGACCAAAGTATCTTTCCCTTAAGCTCAGATGAAAATCTCGTATGGCCTCTCTCAAGAATCCTTCAAAAATCCTTCAGGTGTCTGTGTGATTTCTCTAAGAGTATCAGCATCCAAAAAGAAAAAAAGAGTCCTTAGACTAAATCTCAGTGTCTGCAGTGCAGCAGTTTCCTCTGTTGAACCACCCCTGGGCAACGCCCATGGAATCAGCGTGTGCAGTGCAGGGCACCCACCCCTTCCTGCACATCAAAAGCTGTTCAGATGAAGGGTGGTCTTGCAAAGGTCACCTGCAGTGTCAGCATTGCTGCCCTGGAGCCTGCAGCCAGATCCACGTATCCTGGACCACTCCTGGCACTTCAAGTGTCACCAGGTCTTTGCATCTGAACACGTCAGGCCTGACCCTCCATCTGCAGCCATTCCCACGGCAGCTCTCGTGCAGGGTCTGTTGTGTGCACACCTGAACTCTGAGGGAAGGTCAATCCCACTGCCTGTGGGGCTGAGCTCTGTGTGTGGGGAAGCTGAGGATGGCAGACTGTCCATGCCCCCCACAAAGCTGTTGAACAGGATCGGCCCCAGCACTGACCCCCGAGGGACTCCACTCGTCACTGAGGGACTCCACTCCTCACTGGTCTCCACGGGGACAATGAGCCCTTGACCACAACTCTGTGTGTGTGGCCACCCAGCCAGTTCTTCACCCACCAAGTGCTCCATCCATCCAATCCAGGGCTCTCCAGTTTAGGGGCCAGGATGTCGTGTGGGACAGTGTCAAACGCTTTGCATAAGAAAGGCAGACAAGGTCAGTTGTTCTGCCCCATCCACCAGTGCTGCAGCCCCCTCACAGAAGGTCACTAGAACTGGTGAACAAATCCCAGGTAGCAGCCCCAGACTCCTCCAAGGCAGGTACCCGAGGTGATTTTTCACTTTTGAAGGTAAAGATATACTCTGGGTTCCAGTTGGAGCCTTCTCAAACACTGTCTGGTATTTTCCAGAGTCTTTTTATCTCTGAATTAGTCACTTGATATCCCAGGTAGCAGTCCCAGACTCCTTTAAGGCAGGTACCAGAGATGATTTTTCTATTTTCATAGAATTTTCATAGCTCCTGTATCTTCCAGGATCTACCTGAGTCTCCTTCCAGGCATCTCACGGAGCCTTTTCGCACATCCTGTAAAGATCTGAGATCCCAGGTATGAGCCTCATACTTCTCCAAGGAACCAACTGAAGATGATTTTTCTCCTTTGAAGGAAAAAGCATCTTCTGGGATCCACCTGAGACCCTTCTCAAGAATTTCCTGGAGTCTTGGTCTCTGATTTGGTGATCTGAAATCCTGGGTAGCAGCTCCAGACTCACCCAGGGAAGCTGCCCGAGATGATACTTCGCCTTTACATGAAATTGTATCCTCACGGGTGCACCCAAGACTCCTCCCAGGCATCTCCCAGAGTCTTTTCACATCTCCTCTAAGGACCTGAGATCCCAGGTAGCAGCCCCAGACTGATCCGGGGAAGGTGCCCGGGATGATTTTGTGCAGGGAAAGAGGGAGCTCTGCAGGCCCGGAGGAGCACAGGGGCTCTGGGGCTCTGCTGGCTCAGGAGCAGCTGAATCTGCCTCCTCTTGTGCCGGGGTCTCCGTCTGTGTCACGTTGAGGAGCAGCTGAATGTGCCTCTTGTGCCAGGGTCTGTGTCTGGGCTTCCAGCCCCTCCAGCACCTCCTCCTTCCCACCCAGGCCATCATTCGGGTGCCTCTGGTCAGGAGATGGTTTGCCCTGGGGGGGCTGAAAGCAGACCGGGGGATGTGCAGAGGCCGCTCAGCTCCCCCAGCCAAGCAGCGGCTGCTGGCCCAGGGCTGGGCAGATGCCGGGAGCCTCCCTGCCCGTGTCCCTCCGTTCTCGGCCCTGCCGGCTCCTCGTCGTGCCGCTGGGGCTCCAGCCCCGCCAGGCCACCGCATTCCCGGCAGCTCCTGCCCCGCGGGCTGCGCTGCTGCTGCCCGGGCTGCCCCTGCCAGGGACCCCCAGCACAGGCCCTGTGCCCCCGGGGCCGGGCTGCCGTGGCTCCCGGGGCTCCAGGGACGAGGCCCGGCCCCAGCCAGGGACGAGGCCCGGCTGCCCTGAGGCTGCCGCTGCTGCAGCTGAAGGCGGCGGCAGGAGGAGGCCTGGGCTGGAGGAGGCCTGGGCTGGAGGAGGCCTGGGCTGGAGGAGGCCTGGGCTGGAGGAGGCCTGGGCTGGAGGCGGCTGCCTCGGCACAGTGCTGGGGAGCCCGGGAGCTGCTGCCTCCTGAGCCAGGTGCTCTGCTCTGCTCTGCCGCAGTGGGCACTCAGGGGGCTCCTGAGACACCCCAGGGCAGTGTCACAGTGTCCCCTCGGTTCCCTGAGCCCAACAGTGTCACAATGTCCCCCCGGTTCCAGGAGGCCCCGCAGGGTCACAGTGTCCCCTGGGCACCCACAGGCCCCACATCACACAACCCTGGCAGTTGCCATGGAGATGCCCATGCCCAGAACCGGCTGGAACCGGCCCGAGCAGCCCCTCCCAGCACAGCCGCTCATGGCAGGTCCCTTTCGGCTGCTCTTGGGCACCTTTTGCCCATCAGGGAGCGTGTGGGGATCCCCCTTGAGCAGCCTGGACAGCGGAACAGCGACACCTCCTTGGTGCCGACACCCCCCAGAAGCTGAGGGAATGTTTAGTTCTGGTCCTGGGAGCTCTCTGGCTCCTCCGGGTGTGCCAGGGCTCCTGTGGGACGTAGGTGGTCACTCTGTGGGCCAGTGCAGCTCCGTCACTGCCCTTCCCAGCCCTGTCCTCAGAGCCCAAGTGACGCCTGGTGCCAGCTCTTGTCACACCTGGATCCCCTCACCCAGGTAAGCTGTGCATGGAACCAGC
>NW_020938325.1:21213-38739 GCF_003984885.1 Neopelma chrysocephalum
AGACACTGACATTGACAGCAAGATTGGTTTTACTTAAAATAGTCTTTCCATAAGAAGGAGACTTTTTATTTTTTATATAAGTAGATTCACTGTCCAAATCTAAAGGAGGTATCTGAATCTCTGGAAAATAAGTCTGTGTTTTCTAAAATTAAAAAAGGTTTAAGCTAAAAGCATTTCAGTGTCTTTTGTTGAGTGTACATAAATTATCACAGAACTTCAGTTAGATTCCACATGTATAAATATGACCAAATTCTACAATGATTTCTTTGGTTAAAGTTACCTTGTGCTCCATTTCAGTTTCAGGAACCCTATTTTGGGAGTGTTTTTTCAGAAGATTCTCCTAAAAAGAGTTACAGGATAGGAAGTAAATATTTTATTTGAATTCAGTTGTTAAAAAATCTTCTTGGTGTAATTACAGAACACAGTCCACTATCATACACTGTTACAAAGTTCATATAAACACATGGCCAGATTTAGTACAACTGCAGCATTCAAAAGTCATTTTTCTATGCACAGATTCATTTCTTAAACAGCTTCTCCCAGTGCACAAGCCCAGGCCAAACCTGTCACCCACACTGCTACAGTTATTAAAAAAATTCACCTTTTCCTCCATTTCTGCTTTCAGTTGTTCCTTAAGGGATGACAGTTCACTTTTCAAACATGACAGCTCACTTTCCTATAAACAGGGAGAAAAAGGGCAGGGAAAAAAGAAAACAGGCCACAATGAGACAGTAATTAATAGGGATATTCATCAGAAACAAAGGAAAAATCCATTTGTTTTGCAACCCTATAGTGGAAGCTCTGTTTTAGCTTGTTTTAAAAAGAGCTGAAGTACTATAAGAACCAGGTACTTGACCAGAAGTGTTCAAGGTAAGAACCTAAAACCCTTGGGAGAACAGGGGTTAAGGGGGATGGAATCCAACTACACTAAAGGTTCTTAGACAGTGAGGTCAGAATGTGACACACTCTCTGGAAAAGCAGACAGAAACCAACTGCTACTCCAATTTATTTTTAGAAATGTTTGGGTTTTTTAACACACATTATTATAAGATCTCTAAGAAAATAAAAGCAAGCAGAAATTAGTGGGTTGATCTTTACTGTTCAGTCCCAGTAAAGCAGACACTTAACCCCTCTCCAAATATTAAATAGGAAAAGTAAAATATGGTATTTATGGTTATTTTACACTTGGATGACATCAGCCCCTCCACTGCATTATTTAGTGTTGAAAAGTCCTCCTTACCAGTGATCTTTCTGATGAGAACTGCTCTTGCTGCTTCATTTTATAGAGTTTTAACTCCACGTCCTTTTCTTCAACCATTTTGTCATATTCATGCTGTTTTAAAAAAACCAAACCAAACCAAACATTGGACTCAATGTTACAATTCCAGATCTCCCCAGTCTGCAAACATCAGTCCTTTTCTCCAACCAGGCTCTTCTGAAGATTCATGGAGCACCAGGAACAAACTCTGGGGCTTCTGCAGAAACCACGGAGCAGAAAATGCCCCAGCAGAATTAATTTTGTGGGCTGACAGAGAATGCTTGATCCCTGTGCAGCAGCACATGTCCCAGCACATAAGCCATGCTGTTTTTATTAATGGTATCTGCTAAACAGATTGCAAAAGGGAGGAGTAAAAATGTACATTAAAATATGTCACATTAAACTGCTGAAGGTCACCAAGGAATCTCCTGGAGAAAGAGGCCAAACTGCCACTGCAGGACACTGCATTAGGTGCTGTCAGAGGAAGCCTAGAGAGAAAAAAAATCCTAGAAATGTAGATAAATGGAATTTTTCTGCCCAGAGGCATGTTTTCAAAATCTGAAGATGAATTTATTTTTAGATGATGATAAGTGAAGCATGTGTTCAACTTCATTTTCCTGGACTCAGGTCTTTTTTATGAAGTTGCACTTTCTAATTCATAATATGCTGATTTTGAAGGGTTCTTACATATCCTGGTATCACCCAGGACAAATCACAGCAATCAAAACAATCTCTTACCTTGTGTTTCTCCATCAGTGCCACCATTTCTTTGATCTTGTGCTGACATCGGATATCAGTTTCTCTCTGTATCATTGTTGCTTCATCATAAAGCAACTTCAACTTTTCTACCTGATAGTAATTAAATTTCATTTAATTCATGAACAATTAACAACAATACATATTTTTTAAAAATCTTACTTTCATTTCTTCTTCCCCCTGTGGGTGCAAAGTATCTATAGTCTCATTTAGGCTTCATTTGCTTTTAAGAACCTTTTCAAATCCTACACTTTTTATGCATATTATTAAAATGGGCAAATAAACATAGATTAAAAGTACATCCATGGCAGGTAAGTGTCACTTAGAACCACAAGGCCATTTCAAGCACTCTGCCCTAACTTTTCCTGCAGAAAAACAGTGACATGGGAGAAGTTATAATCTAATTTGCCCCTGCTGTATTTATACCGACAATAGAATTTCTTTGAACAATATCTTGATAAAAAGAACTTTTAACTGGGTTCCTATTTTTAAAGACATACACAAATACTTCAACTTAAGCATCTAATGTGCTGAAGCTTTGCTCTCAAGCAAACACAAGAAGTTCCAGGTATGTTGATGTGACTGAAATGTAAGAGCAAGGACTGGCCAATAAAGCTTCATAAAACCATCATACATCCAAAAAAATTTCAAACTGCAGTAAAAATGAACATCTCTCACCTCTTCCTGAAGTTTATTTTCATTTACTTTTTTTGTTTCAATGTCTTTTTGATAGCTGTCAACTGTTTCCTTATGTTGCTTGTTCATATTTTCCAGCTCTAACTGCAATTTATTCACCTTTTGGGAATGTAAAATTGTTGCTGTTATTTGTTCAGGAATTAATATGCCAATGATTTTTTTTTTTACCTCTTATTTTTGAGCAGAAACACTCTGTTACTTTTCAGGTATATGATTGAACTGTTTCCTATTTAAAGTTCAGCTTTTTTTCATAAAGAATTAAACTTTGGCCTGAAGTGAGTTAGAAAATGCTCACAGAAACAATGGCAAGAGCCCAATGGGAAAGAGAGCCCTAAGCAGCCACCCTAAATGCTGTGACTTCCTTGGAAAAATAAGATAAATAGAGATTTTATTCCCTCCTATGTAGATCTATTTCAGATTTTCCCAGTTGTCCTCCCAACTGTGCATTTTGATTACAGTTTTTTCTTTTAAGTTTTTCGTAGGAATATCTGAAAAAAAGTCCACTTCTTTCTACCCAAATCATGTATTTCTTTTAATTGCTTTTCTATTTCAATGGGATTACTGAATCCTCTTCAGTACACTATCAACCAACCAAAGAAAGGGACTGATCAGGAACATAATTCCTTGGGATGTGGAGTCCATCTCTTCTCAATGTCTACGAGCCCAGTCAGAGCTCAATGACTAAAAATGGAAACACCTTCCAAAAATTATGGGCCCATTCCTGCAAAATATGTATTCCAGATCCATAAACTAGTTCAGAATGTATTTGAAAAATATTATCATTAGTTACACTGGGATTTAAAACACTCATCTTCTACATGATGTTATTTAAACTGACCTTTCCTTCATAAACACTGGTTTTCTTGCTTTCTGCAGTAATTTTCTTTTTCAGCACCTTATTCTGTTGAAATAAAGCAAAACAAACACTGTACTTTAAAAAGTGAATAGAATTCTGTAATGGTTTAACTGCATCAAGCAGGTCAGAATTTTAAAAAATTCCAGCTTTGATCAAGCAAATAACTCTCTGTGGAGCAGTTCAGGTTCCAGGTCAATTCTCAGAACAAAAAGAATGTTCCACTAATTCCTGGGATAATCCTGTTCCTTCAAGACCTTCTGAAAGGCTCCTCCTGGGCAGCAACAGAGAATAACAAACGAGGGGCACAATGGGAATTAAAACTAAGATGCTGCTGACAGAAGGGGCATAATATAAAAGTGATATATTCTTACAGTGAAGTTATTACAATTTGTGCTAATTGTGCACAGTTCTTTTCTACTAGTGGTAACTGAGACAGGGCTTTATTACAAGTCCATAAGTAACACCATATACTAAATGAGAAAAGTAAATGTTTATTATAGATATTATTTCTGGAATTGCTATTTTCAAATGAAGGACAATTTAACAAATCAAGTAATTTCAAAGGTGACTCCTTAATCTGCTCAGTTAGGATAAGAGAGGAAATTATCAATTACAGAGGTGTATCTAAAGATATCACAGCAGACAAAACCTGTTGAAAAGTAACAGTCACCACAAAATATCACCTTTTATGTATTTGTGACTTTTAAAAGCTGTACACACCTCCTGCTGCAACTCCTCAATGCATTTGGTTTTATTTTCCACCTGTTTCTTTAAATTATTCATCTGAAAGAGATATTTCAAACATTAATGAATAACTCCTAGCAATGCCTCCCTGTGTTAGAGATTGTTGTCAGTGTTCTCAAAGGTGCTTTTGCCCCAGGCTGATTTACTCCAGCAAACTGAAACACAAGCTGATGTGTTACATGAGCAGAGTTTCAGCCTAAAACTACTAGAAGATGTTAATTAATGGCAGTGAACCAGTTCCTCAGTGGTTGTACAGTTTAAAAAGAAGAAAGAAGGGAAAAAAAAGTAACTTCATAATTTAAAAAACAATCTTGTGTCAGGTTCCCTACAATCCATGAAAAAAATGAGTTTTCCCAGTTACTTCCTACAGTCTTCAACTGCTTTGCCTTTCTCGAAATTCCATTTTCAATAGTCTTAACCTGGAATCACAATTATAAATTTTGGACTTTTACAATGAAATTCTGAAATCCATTCTAACGCTAAAAAAACCAGGTGTGCTTCGAAACTAGAGTAAGGAAGTAAAAATATTTGAATCTCTCTAAGCTGAAACTCATATCATATATTGAAAGCTAATCCAGAGCCCATCCATCACTCAGTGGGGAGATGGAAATAAAGGAAAGGAGGTTCCCTGTTTGCCTGAAATCCAACAAATCTCTAATTTTAAGCCTTCAAGCAAAGAGTGACCATCCCAGGGAAGGTCCCTGTCTTTTAAATGACCATCCCAGGGAAGGTCCCTGTCTTTTAAACAGAAGGGCTCAGCATGTGCACAATATTGGCACCCCTGGAGCAGCCCTGAGAGCAGAACCCTCTGGCACAGATCACACCTGGAGCAGCCCTGGCAGCAGAACCCTCTGGCACAGATCACATCCCGAGGCAGAGCCTTGCAGGAAACAACCCAACAAACATTTTACATTTCAATTCTGTCCTTATGTTGTATATTTTCAGGACAAAGCACAGGATGCAGCATACATTTTCTTCTCTTTCATCCAGTTTACTTTCAATCTCTTCCCCTGTCTTTGCCATTTTCTCCTTCAAAGACTCCAGTTCATTTCTGAAGGCCAAATTAACAAGCATTAGTAAATATTTAAGATTTACTAAGAACCTCTTTACTGCTTAATCTTTACTAAGAAATCTAACTTCTTTTCAGTAAAGACATATTTTATTTTCTAAAAAGAGCTGCTAATATTGATGGGAATTTCATAAGCTGTTCAATGAAAATGTTCTTAAAATGAAGCAAAGAGCCTGGTAAGTTAATGTGTGACCTGTCCACACGTTTTGTAAGGTATGGAAAGGAAAATATATCCTAAGCTGTAATATCAGAATGCAGCTGTGAAACATGGAAGGCTGCCTGGAACTGCTGGTACAGAGACTACTGCAAAGACTGACATTTATCCAGCTTCACCTTTTCACATTTAATTCATAACCTTGAACCTTTATTTTCATTTCCTTCCCACCTAAAATGTCTAATGCAAAACAGGACAGCTCCTTCTATGGAATACAAAGCTATGGCAAAAACTGTTCCTGTAGCAATAGGTATCTCTAATTTGAGAAAATGTCTACAATGGCCAATTTCTACAACGTTTAGCTATATAATCTAAAAAGAACATTAATCAGAAATCACAGAAAGCAGCATATGAACACAACACTCAGACTAACTGTGATGGAATTGAGTCTAATTCCTTTAATAATATCAGATATTAAGATCTGGTTTTACTTGCCTTAGCTGGCCATTTGCCTCTTCCAGGTTTTCAACTAACTGCTTTGCATTCTCTTCTTTTTTCTTGCTATCCTAAATAAAGACCCGTGTAAATTCAAGGTGACATCTTAAAAAATTTAAAGGCCCCCAAAGCACGTTGACCTGCCTTATTCACAAGGGTAACTGTGCTTTCTTTGTATTTCAGACACAGAAACCAGTTCAGATACTCTACAGAACCATGGCATGTTGCAGTTTACTATCTGATTTGTACTTTAAACTGATTATTGTCATCTAAAAGCAGCTGGAAATCTACAACTTGCCTCGTGACTCTCTTGCAGTTTCTTGAGTTCTGCAGCCACCCCACTTTTCTCTTGTGCTATTTGTTCCTTCTCTAGTGAAAGCTCATTGATACACACTGTTAGTTGCTCATTTTTTAACCTAATTTAAAACAAATGGTCAAGGGAAATAAGAACGTGCATTTTGAAATTTCCTTTCAAGTTAAATTTGTCCATTATCAAGTGTTACTTCAGGCTGGAAAAAGTCCAGGCCTTTATCTACAAATTTAAGGTTTGCAGCAAAGTCACAGTGATGCAAAAAGGCAACAGAAGAAGGAAAGAAAACGAGTCAACTTTTATATAAATATAATGGCTGTTGAAGATGATGTAGTTCAAAGCAGGATTAACAATGAATTCAGAAACTTTCTCTTCATGTTAACACAACCAGGTCACAGAGATATGGAACAACTCCATACACACAAAGAGAGAAAATGTAATTAATAAATAGGAGTATATAATGAATGTCATACTGTGTCATTCAAAATTTTCATTAGAAAACAATCATAGATCATTCATTGTGTAATAAAGTAACTTCTATGTAACCCCCCCAAAATTTTGAGTATTGTATTTTCAAAGATGGTCATACGCCTCTTGTTCAAGGTCCGTTTTCAGAGTCAAAAGCTGGTTCAAATAATCTTGTTCCTTTTCAGCTGTACTGGTCAGTTGGACCTTCAAATCGTGGATTTCTTTCTGCAAAAAGAGGAGTTTTGAGTTGACACATCTAAACTACAACTCGTGAAAGTCTCCAGACATGAACTGAGAGCACAGAGCTTCCAGATGGACCCAACAACATCCAGCAGAGATGATCCAGAGCACATCTTCACATCTCTGTGCTGTGGAAGGGGTGTGAGACACTGAACTCTGACATGTCCCCCACCCTGAGTCTAATTAACCAGTCTGCAAAATTACTGACTAAATTAGTTTTCTTGGACATCATTTTAAATAAAGACATTCACTTAGACATCATAAGCTTTTTGCATTTACCTAAACAAAAAAGACTAAAAATAAATCCCAGAATTCCAGTACTGTGTGACAGAACAGAAGGGCAACTGAAGGGATGGGACACATCCTTAATGCAGATACTGTGGGAATGCAAGAGCAAGGGAGCAGAGGCTCCTCTAGGACAGAGGATCTGCTGCCTCTGTCACCAGCAGAGCAGCTCAGGGTGCAGCACTGCTCTGACTCCATTTCTTATGTTCTGGTATACAAGTTATAATGTGTAACTTAACTATTTATAAAAACATGTTACTACTGTCCTTTTATCAGACCTCTCTCATTTGAAGAACATTTTTTGTTTCTTCTTCTCTCTGCTGCAAACTTTCTACAGTAGCCTCAAGATGCTCCTTCTTCAGTAAAAGTCCTTCAATTTTCCCCTGTTTTAGAACATTGGTGAGACTCAGTTCAGAAAATTCAATGCAGATTTTAAGGAATAAACAGACAATGGTAGAATGCACCCCTGGTTTCACACTATCCTACTTTAGCTGATACAGTTTCTTGTTAGACTTGTGAATACAAAATCATAATGAAAATAAAAAACTCTATTAAGAATGTACTTGATATAGCTCAGACTTCTGGGACAGAACATGGGCCTGTGTCAGAGGGCAGGAGGGTTCACTGACACCAGAGCTAATTCCCTCCCTACAAGGAAGGAAAAAAATGGGAAATCTTTATGACCAGAGGGGGTGGCATTTAAATAGGTGTGAATGAAGAAACCTTAACAAGGAAAACCAAAACAAAGCAGAACAGGACAAGAAAAACAGTGGGAAGAATCAAGTCCTTCAAAGAAACCACTGAAATTGTGTGTTTACCAGAAACATTAAGGCAGAATAAACAGTGTTTATATATGGCACTTAAGATACTTATAAAGCAAGAGAAATTTCATATGAAAAGTAAATGCCATGAGACGAATAAAATGAACACTTACCAGTGTTTCTGACAGTTCTTCAAGTTGCTTTTCTTTGTCACATTTTAGTTTAGTCATCTCTTCTACAGCACATGTAATGTAAAATTAATGGAACAGAAATAATTTTTCCTATTTAGCAGGCAATATAAAACAATTTTCCCTTTGCAATACCCGATTTTCAAAACTTGGTGGATTAACTTCAGAAACTGTAAAGCTAATTTATGACTTAATCTAAATGTGGACTTGAAAAAAGGATTAAGAAAGACACTAGCAAATATATATCTGAAGAGAAACTAATCATTTATCTTCTATAAAATTCAGAGCCTATTATGTTTTCCACAGTTAGGCCTTCAAATAAACTGTGGACTGTAAGAACAGAGTAATCTCCAAGTATTGATGCATCTGAATTGTTCCAGAAAAAGAATCTGAACTGCTGAAGGTGCTCACATGGACATGCTGAGAAAGGAAACCAGTTATTGGTAACTTCAGAATGTTTTCTATGTGCACATTGGTATTTTACACTGGACACTGAGGTCATGTTTGGTCTGGACTTCTCCCAGGTCACATCTAGACAAGCACCATCAGTTCACTTTGGAACACTCTTCAGATGCCCTCAGTGGACACAGGGACATCAAATTCTATTCCTCATCTGTCACATGAGGACTAGAGACATGTGCTGCACAGCAGGAAAACTGAAGACAGACCTCTTACTCTGGGGGCTAAGGAGCACCTACCTAGAAACCCCAGCACATCAGAGCAGCATTTAAAGATAACCTGTGTCATTCCACATCCAGCTGGTCTGCAGAAACCTTAACGGGAGTGTTTTGTCTCTGCTACGAGCTACACAAGTCATTCCTGGGACCTGCTGCTCAGCAGTGTCACACCTCTCAGACAGTCCTGCAGTGCCAGGAGCCTGAGCTGGAAACCAAAGTGATTCCAGGAGAAGCCCTGCATGGATGGTCTTACACTGGAGATGGGCCCAGAACTGTGGTTTGGCTGTCACAGTTACAGTGACCACCAGAGAAAAGGGAGGCAGAGGAGTGAAAATAAACTGAAGCATTTCCTGCCAGGTACAGGGACTGTAAAACCATTTCTCGAACCAACAGAGACAGCACATTTCCAGAAAACAGCAGAAAACATCTTCTGCCTTTCTCCAAGTCTTACCCAGTTCAGCAGACTTCTTTCTGAGCTCCAAGGTGAGCAGCTTGCACTCGTCTTCACATTTCTCTAATCTGAGAAAACGGTAATTAAAAAAACCCCAGTATATGTACAAAACACTTCATTCAAAACCTAAAGGACAGTAAGACCAGGTTTTATCACAAGCACTTTAAGAACATTTGCCTTTCAACAGGCAGATGGTATATCTGCCTGCAACACATATCAAATTGCACTTTTACAACTTCAGAACAACAGACATAAAAGTAAGCAAATATTTACATACAGAAATCTGTATTTCTTAAAGACAGAATTATGAGGAGGGGGGGAAAATGTTTTTTTTTTATAGACCAGTATCAACCAGCACAACTGAAAAAAATTACATTAAATTTTCTGCATTTAGACCACTGTGACAAAAAACCTCTGAATTTCAGCTTCATGTCCAACTGTTCTTGATTTTGTCATAAACTGCTACCTATAAGACCATTCTTTGAACTTAAAACTTTTAATTTACCTATTTTGCTCTTTTTGCAGCAAGCTTTTCAAATTGGCAATAGAAGTCTCAAACTCTGCTGTCAGGGCTGCACACAAAGCCTTAGTTTTTTTACATTCTTCCTCCTGTGCTTCCTTTTCTTCAGTGACCTGAATTAATGTTTTCACTGTAGTCTGGAATTCGTTTTCTAAGCTCTTTTGAGTAACCTTCAAAAAATTATATCATTTCTAAATATGTTTTGCAACAAAGAGCTACAGTTGTTTCATGTCTAAAGTTTCAGTAATTATTTATACAATTACTCATCTAATCTATTTATGCTGGAAAACCATAAGCAAGTTGTACCTCTGCCTTTTCCAATGAAGTTTTGGCCTCCTCCAGCTCTGCCCTCAAATGTTCTTGATTGACCTGGGACTCCTTTAACATTTCTCCTTCAATGCAAAAAGATGTATGCTTATATTTAAGAAAAAAAGGGTATTTACTAAAAAATGCTGCTAAAAATGTAAAATGATACACGCTCATAGAATTTAACAAAGACCAAAGGTACTGGCATCATATACTACAAATATTTTGAATATAAATGGCTTAAAAATATTGAAAATCAAGTTCTGAAAAATAAGTTTCCTCCTCAGTGGCACCTGTCTGACTGTAAATATGCAAAACTCAGGCAATGTGTTTTCCCCTTGCAATCTTCAAAAGCCCTCACTGCTTGACTCGCCCTAAAAACGACCCTGCCAGTTCTGATCTCACATCAGCAGTGGCTGTTCCAAACAAAACTAAGGCCTGCAAGGCCCCAAAATGCTGTTGCTGACTAGTAACAGAGTGAAATTATCATGATCCTGTTTCCTATGCTTCTATAAACAATCACATTTTAACACAGCAGAGAGGACTCTTACTTTTTTCTTCTATTAAGTCAGCAATCTTAGTTTGTGATTCCTGCAGCTGAGCCTTGATGTCTCTTATTACATCATCTTTTTCATCACTCTGTATGATAAGAGCTGAAATCTAGCAAAATTAAAATAATATCATAATGAAGTCTAGAGAAAGGACAGATCCCCATTTCCATTTGTGCCCCGTGGAGGAGGAGCAGACATTTGCTGGGATTCCAGTCACAGAAGGTGCTTGGTCTGAGCCAAATATCGATCAAGCCGTGAATGAAAAAGTTCTCCAGAATCAGAACATGAATTCTAACAAACTAAAGATACTGAACATCACTTAATTTAGCAGAATCTGACTTAAATGCAGCTCCAGCTGTTATTTTTGTCTTTTTTACCAATGCCCAGAAACTCCTTGGCCCTTGCATTGCCCCTTCACTCACAAATAAAGCTGTGTGTATTAGATTGTAAAACTCAGCAAACCTGCTCTTCCTTCTGACTGACTTCCAGTTTGCATTCTCTTTCCAGCTTCTCCATTTTTTCTGCTTCTTCTTTTACTTTTGAGATACAGTAATATCCATAGTTAACATTCTAGCTGAAAGATACTCCAAGTTCAATACAACTTTCCAGTTTAAGATTGCTTGTAATTGTACAATTCGTTTCCTAACGAGCAATTGTTGACACAATGCTTGATTTTATAATTAGACAAAACACCTTTTTTGCCAGCTTTGCACAGAATGAGTCTATTATTCCATGTTTGTTACAAGAAATTAACAGAAACGCCCATGTAAAGATTAAACAGGACACAGTAGCCTATATAAAGCAAATATTTAATAAAGTTCCTGTAGCTACACACTAGGGCATTATCATTTAAATACACCAACTATATAAAATAAGTGGTGATCTCCAGACTGTATTCACAGAGAAACCTTGGACTTTGAAAAATAAAGTTCCAAATTTGGCCCAGGGGAACAATGAAAGGGCCCAGGCAGTGAACAGCAGGCAGCATGAATAAAAGAGGGTCCCAATGTCCCAGAGTCACCTGCTCACCATTTGAGCACCTCACATCTGTCTGCCTTGACACTGCAGCTGCAATAAAAGCTGTGAAGTACAAAACTGTTGTACCTGAAGAATAAACCACAACAAAGAGAATTCTCACATTTCAAACTCATTTCCAATCTGTCGTTCTCTGCTTGCCCACGAAGCTCTTCAAACGCCGCTGTCATCCTCTGAAAAACAAAATTCAGGATTTGAAGTTCAGTACTGGAAACCCTGGAAGTTCTCCAGAGGTGGTTTCCAACCTTGGCCATTCTGAGAAACTCCCAGGGAGGTGAAACAGAGCACACAAAGGAGACAGAAGTTCTGGAGGTCACCTCACACTGTGCACAGACCACACAGATCACAGGGATCCACCTCCCACACGCTCCTGCACTTCATTCAGTCAATGGGCTTTATAAAT
Organism: Neopelma chrysocephalum; assembly: GCF_003984885.1. NCBI lineage: Eukaryota > Metazoa > Chordata > Aves > Passeriformes > Pipridae > Neopelma > Neopelma chrysocephalum. The sequence goes on from NW_020938325.1 coordinate 33,437, forward strand.
ACAAAAATCATTTCTGAAAAGGAACTGAAAGTCTGACTTCCTGCATCACACATGACACGATCCACACAGATGATGGATACAAACAGTATCCCAACAAAAGCACATAACTCAGCCCAACACACCCCTGGAACTCCCATTCCAGCCTTTTAACCAGCCACGTCACTCACTTCTACGTTGCTGTGAAGTTCCTCGTACAGTTGTCTTGTTTCTTCTCTTTCCTGTTCATCTATCAAAGCAAGAATGGACAGCAGTTTTTCTTTTGAAAAAGAATGCCAAAATCAGCATAATGAATTAAAAGAGGAATTATCTTTTCTTATTAAAACCCAGTAATTATGAATCAGAGTGCCAAAAGTTATGTAATCTAGGGGAAATGTATATTCCATTGAAACACCAAGCAAGCTCAGCTTTTAAATTTCCTTCTCAATCTCACTTTTGCTGTGAAAAGTGCACTTCTGGATCAATTTATATAACTATATCAATTCTTATACTATTAATGTTGTTGAATATTAATGTATCAAAAATGTTAGTGTTTGATAAACTCTAATATAGAGTTTAGCACTAAATTTCTTCCCATCAGCAGTGATACCTACGACCACAGAACTGTCATTAGAGACTTGTAACAACACTCCATGTCCATATTTTCCTTTTTTTCTTTCATTTTTGTAATTGCTACCATTTTTCCCTAAGAAAACAATCATAGAAGAGAACAGTAGGAAACACAGCTATCAAAGAAGAACAGTGTATCTATACACAGGTGTTTCTAGAATTAAGGCTAAAAAGAAACAGACACTTCTTAAGTACCCGGGATCAAGTCAGGAAAAGTTTAATGATTATAATACCAATTCTGAACTGCATATAAAACAAAATCCCCAGTCAAGAATATATTTTAAACCCTCGAGAATTTAAACTTCATTAAGTTCTCCAGCTGTCTTGGCTTGGTCAGTCAGTGAGAAGAATGCTGGTTACTCATTGTGCCTTGGGGTTGGGACCTTTTTTCCCCACCAATGTGTGACTGCTCCGAGCAGGAAATGCCAGCTCTGGAAAACTGTTGGAGTGCTGGGAACACAGCCTGAAGTGCCACCTCATATGTCTTCATATATTCAAGGTGCCTGGATGGGACTGAAACCCTTCAGTGGGCAGCTCAGACTTCAGGAGACCTGCACTGCTCTGGAGTGACTGCCAGCTGATCAGGGTCTGACACTGCCTCAAACCAAAGATCTCCCAGGCCTGGAAACTGTAATGGACTATAAACAATGCTCCTGGCTTCAGAAAACCTCTGGGGTTAACATTACAAAGCAACACATGTCAGATGTGGCTTCACTTCTAATTTTGTGAGCTGCCTAAAATTCACTTCTCATTTTAAGAGCCACATCCAGTTCATCTGAACCACAGAACATTTCTGGAACAGCATGAGAGCTTTTTTCTGTTGGTGAATTTAGAGCAAGCCAGAAATACATTTACTTTTATAAATCAAACTTAAAAAAGCATTTACATTTGCTGGTCTTCTCTGTGAAGTGAGTGCAGGTCTCCTTGAGCAGGTTGCACAGATGCCTTGAAGCGGTGCTTCTAAAAGAGGGAAAAACACCAGAACATGTTGTCACAAGATTCCAGTGCTTTGTGTACCTGAGTAACAAAGTAAATAACCTTTACAATTTAACAGCTCTGTGTAACTGCCCACACCAGCACAGTTCTCAGCATGAAAACTAATTATTTTCACCCCCCCCAAAAAAAGTTTATCTCTACTACTTACTCTTTCAAGAGATCTTTCTTTTCACACAGCTCATCTTCCAGTTTTAAATGGAGTTTTTCATTTTCAAACTAATTTCATAGGGAACAAATACAAAAAGACACTGTTACTGAAAAAAATACCAGAAATACACTGTGACTTCTCAAAAAAAGTAATTTTGTGGTCAGAAGACAGAAGTCTGTTTTCTCACATGCTGAGTCATCTTTTGCATTAAAGACATGATAATAAACGATAATTTACGAGCAACTGAAACACAGGTATGTTCTTCACACACACATTCACACAGGAGAGGTGCACACCCCTTCTCAGAAGAACCATTTTCTTAAGGCACAAATCAAACTGCAACATTCTTCAACACTGAATTGTACAAATAATATTGTCCTACTAAATCAGGAAGCACTTTCTCTTAACTCTATCTATTCAATGGATATTGTACAATACTGGCCTGCAGTTCTTGAATGGTTTTATGCTGTGCTTCAATAATATTTCTATTTTCTTGCAGTTTTCTTTCTTTCTGATTTAGTTCTGATTCCACAGTCAGTTTCCACTGCTTGATCTTCTCAGCCTCTTTGTAGAGTTTTGAGTACAATTCATTCATTGTCTCTATATTCTATTAAAACAGGTTCCACAATTTAATCTCAAATGCTATTTAATTAATAATGTTGCAGATAACATATTTATCTCAGATAACATATTTATCTCTTAGAAGGGAGTAATTTTTTTCCACAGTTGGTGACACAAGCTTATACACGACCAGGAGCCAAAGTTTAAATCTTTGTGCATCCACTGTGTCTGTAACAACAGACATTTCAGAGAAAGTAGGAGACACAAACACAAGTGAAAAACCCCCAACTGCCTTCAGACATCACCAAATAGATGGTCTTCAAGAAACAGATAACTGCACTCTACCAAAACCAATAAAACTTTTGCTAGAATTATCAGTAGAGCCAAAATTCCTCCTATAATGTTCTTCACACCATTTCCCTCCTCTCATTCTGACAGACACTGCTGAGCTCAGTAAAAGCAGCTGCAGAGGCTCTGCTCAAGAGCACCTGTGATATGTTTTCACAGGTAACTCCTACACAGAGCAGGCAGAAAACCACCCAACCTTGTGCTCTTAGAACATGGTTCAAGTGTTGTCCAAGCAACGCTGGGTCAGTGCTCAAGGCAGGTCAGAGCAGCACAGGAGACCACGGGACAGTTTGGCTCACACAGGATTTCCCCTCACACTGTCCTTGTTTTGGCTGCATCACAATATTATTACAGTCCTGACTGTACTTTAACAGCTGCCAGGATTAAAAGAAGTTTAGTCCTTGGGGATATCAGTAGGAGAACTGCAAGAAATGTGTTTTATTTTGTGGCAGCAAACAGCATTTTGAATATGGGAAGTACAGAAGGTACTGCAAAGAAACGAGCTTTACTGAGCAGTAAAATGCTGGTAAAGATGCTATGAAAAGAATCCAATGCTTGAGGAAACCACTCCACCAAATTAATTGTTTTACAGATAAAATAAACCCAGACCAGACAACTGGGATAATCTACTTCAGTTTTCCAAAGGATCCTTCTGCCTTTCAACAGACTATTCAGAACCACTTCCACAAAGATATCTAAGTGTTTAAGTCTTACTTGGATTAAAACCTCCAGACTTCCCAGACATTTAAACAAAACCCCAAACCAAAAATAATGAACAATCTTGGAATCACTTTAATTTTTAAAGGTTTGTCTCCAGGCTTGTTCAATCAATCACAAATATCTCCTCTGATATCTTCTAACTGATTCACTTTTAAATAGGAGACAAAACATGATTATTCCCTTCTGACTATTTCCTTTAGTCCTAAATTATCTACTGAATAATGCTTTAGGCACTGTTTGGGAACAAATTAAGAGGCCCCAAGAAGTTAGATATGCAGAGTTGATACTTAGCTGACCTCTTCATCTACTTCAGAGCAAAGTTTTACTTGCTGTGACATTGTAGCTGAAATATGAAAAGATTTTGATCAATGTATTTCTAAAAAAAGTATCAGTGAAACTGTATTTAACATCATTACAGTTATGAAACTGTTAAGACTACTCATGAATATTAAAACCCAACAATATTAAAAATTAAAGAATGAGCAAGGTAAATGTTTATTTTAGTCTTACCTGAATCAGTGACTTCACCACGGCTCAGGGTACGGAATGGCAACTTAAAATCATCACCTGGGCATTTGTTAAAACCCTGCACAAATTTTAAAATGAGCTTCTTATGGGTAGGTTTGTAAAGAAAAAAAAAAGTACAGCTAATGTGAAAATAGAATTTTTCATTACAAAAGCAACTGACTACAATTTTCAAAGCCCAAGGTGTTGGTAATGCCTTTGGAACTCGCCTCTTACTTCACAGCAGTTTATCAAACTGTTGGTCTTCTGCAGTTTGCTTTATAGACTGAGGCCAAAGGGGAAGCTTTTGATGCAGAGCACTCAGCAGCTCTTGGCTGTCTGTGCACAGGGGCATTAAAGGACTCAGGAAGCAAAATTATTTCTTTGAAGACCAGTAGTTGATATTTATTTTTTGCTTTACTTCCAAGGGCAGCTCTAAACCACACGTGATCATGTTTTAGCACGAAAATGTCCTTTTACAAGGTTTTTAGTAACAGAAGTTCGCGTTGTAAATAGCGAAACTCATCTCCTGTTAGAATATCCCGTTTGAATCTGAACAGATTTCAAAAGGAGCCTCGACATGAAAAAATAACTTGTTGAATTCACATAATTCAGTGTGGTAACAGAACATTTTCATTGCACACTTGATCCAGTGAGAGCAAAACATCAAAGCCACTGTGAGCACTGGGGCAGTGCTCACTCCCTGTGCTGAATTACATCAAACGGGGATTTATCATCAGTGATGTACAGCTACAATTCAGAGCAGACGCTCGAGAAGGTGACTCCAGTTTTGATAGAAACAACAGCAAAAGGCTTTGAAATTGAAACTGAAGATGTTTTCCCCCAGCACCAATCTTAGCAGTATATTTAGTATATGAAAAAGTATATGAAAAAGCACAGGCTTTCCCGCACGTGTGTGTGTGTGCTTCAATTCAGGGCTCTTCTGAGGGACTCCCCGGACAGAGCACTGTCCCCGTGTCCCCGGGGAGGGGCCCCTGCGCTCTCCCACCGCCCTCTCCTCAGCCCCGGCCTCCAGAGCAGCACGAACCCGAGCCGGGCCCGACGGCGCCGCGTCCCTGACAGAGCCCCGCGGCCTCAGCGCTCACCTGGCTTCTGGCCGCAGCCGGCTGCCCAGCGCTCAGGCGCGGCGGCACGAACAATTTAAACGGGTTTTCTTTTTCCATGGCCTCGGAGAAAAGCCGGGGGGGGGCGGAGGGGGGGCGGGCGAGTCGGCGGCCCCGCCCTGGGGCCGCTGAGGGGAGACGGCGAAAAGGGCGAAAAGGGCGGGAAGGGACGGGGCGGCGGCGGCCCCTCAGCGCGGCGCGAGCCCGGCGGGGGGCGCCGCCCAGCGGAGCTCTGAGGGCGCCGGCGCTGCCCCGGGAGCTGCGGGGTGAGGAACGGTGAGGATCGGCCCGGAGCG
>NW_020938326.1:0-7000 GCF_003984885.1 Neopelma chrysocephalum
CGGCCCGGAGCGGCCCCGGGAGCTGCGGGGTGAGGAACGGCCCGGAACGGCCCCGGGAGCTGCGGCTGCTCGGGGTGAGGAACAGCCCGGAGCGGCCCCGGGGCCCGGCGGGACTGTGGGCGGGGGCCCTCGGGTCGTGGCCACCACAAGGGTCTCTGGGATGGCGCCCGCGGGGCCGGGCGGTAACGCCGCCGTGGTCACCGACCGGGGGGGCACAGCGGGGTCTTGGCCGTCGGGCGGGAAGCCGGAGAGGTCGGGGGGGACGGGGGGTCTGTCGGGGAAGGGGAAGGTGTCCCGCCTGTGCAGGGAATAGATGGGGGAGACCCGCTGTCCTGTGACACCGCCCGAACCCCCCGGAGGTGGAGGTGAGCGCGGGGGGGGGCCGGAGAGGTCAGTGCGGAACGAGGGGTCCGGCGAGGAAGGGGGCGGGGGGTCCCACCTGTATGGAGAATAAACAAGGGAGACCTATAATCCATTGTCCTGTGTCACCCCCCGAACCCCCCATGGACCGCGCGGAGGTGGAGGAGAGTCCCGGGGGCGGGAGAGGTCGGTGGGGAACGGGGGGGGCACCTGCACCGAGAATAAAGAGGCGACACCAATTATCCTGTGACACCCCCCGGGACCCCCTGGGACTCACCTCCACCTCTGAGGGGCTGCGGGGGTCGCTGTGGGGCGGGAGGGGCTTCAGCCTGGGGCTCTGCAAGGGTCGGGGGCAGCCCGAGCAGAAGATGGCTCGGCCCCTTCTTGAGGCTGTGGGAGCCACTTGGGGGGAAAAGGGGGCTCATGGGGGGCCCGTCAGAAAAAAGCTTTTGGTTTAGGCTGTTTTAACAAATAACTGTACTAAAATGTTCCTTCCTGTCATACAGAAAAAAATAAATCTTAGTTAAAAGCAAGTATCTGCAGCAGAAATTTGGGATCAGGCATTCGACGTATGGCCAAGATAAGTATTTAAATGGAATCAGCTGTTTTAATATATACACTTTACAATCTGTAGACTGAGGGCTACTCAGATACCTAATAAGTAAATTCAAAACTATTATTTGTTGGAAGTATCTGGATGGGACTTGTCCTGGTTTCAGCTGGATAGAGGTAATTTCTTCTCAGTTGCTGTTACAGTGCTGTGTTTTGGATTCGGAATGATGACACACTCATGGTTTGGTTTTTTGCTAAGTTGTCAAGGCTTATTTTATTTTATTTAATTGTATTTTTTTCTCATGCTCTGCCAGGGAGGAAGGTCACAAAAGAAACTGGGAGGGAGTACAGCTGGGACAGGTGACCCAAACTGACCAAAGGGATAATTTAGAACATCATGGCCAGTGTATGAACTGGGGGAAGTTACCCCTAAGGAGCCAGTCTGGGTTCAGGAAAGGGGGTCTGGCACTAGTTGGCAGAAAGCCGTGGGAACGGTGAGCAGGAGAAGGAGACACGGAAGAAGAAGATACAAGACTGCAAGAAGGACCTTGGTTGCTAAGGACTGTAGTTATTTGTATCTGCTGAAGCATTTGCTGAATTATGTAGTTTGAGAGAGTAAGCATAAGTAGAAAGTTACCAGTTGTTCTGCTTGAATTACCTGTTGTTCTGCCTGGGGTATATAAGTATGTGCATTGTTAAATAAAGGTCTTTGTTTTGCACCAGAACGGAGTCCATGCCCTCGATCGCTCACGTCCCTGCCCTTCCCAGCCCTGTCCTCAGAGCCCAAGTGACGCCTGGTGCCAGCTCTGGTCACACCTGGATCCCCTCACCCAGGTAACCTGTGCATGGAACCAGCGGTGCCACCTTGGCACTGGGGTGATCTCCAGCCGGGACAGACACCGTGGGTCATTTGAGGTGGTTCCTGGGAAGGACTCCAGTGGCAGCAGCTTTCCCTCCAGGCTCTCCAAGCCCTTTGCTCTGGGCAAAGCCAGATGCTGTGACGTCCCACCCTGAAGGGGAAGGGAGCACCCAGGAACTGTAGGTGCTCATGGTCAAAAGGAAGGACAGAAACCAGAGCGTAAACTCACAGTGTTTTATTAGCAAATCACACACTTGGCCATGGAAATTGGTGTGGGAGTGCCTGACCTGCTGTATAAACACAGGGCAGTGAGTTTTGGGGTAGGAAGAAAGGGAAGAGAAAAAGTGTCACAACCCATCAATGAGGGCATGATGTTCATTGTAAATTCTCGTCAGGCTGAACAAAGACACAAGACACGTGTCAGTGTTTGAAATAACATAACTTAGGTAATTTTTAATAGCTTTAATTAACCTTTTGATTACTTGCTTTAATTAGTCATAAATGCTGTGTTAGGCCTTAAGTCTCTTTTAGCCAGTATGTAGAAAAAGTTGTCAGAAGCTACTTTGGTGACAAGATAGCTTGGGAAAACTACTAAAACTCGAAGTTTTGTTAAACTAACTTTGATAAGCTTCAATGAACAAAGCCCAGGAGAGACAGATCGATTGTTGAAATTCGAGATCTGGAGTGAACTAGAAGGATATTTTGCAGAAAGCAGCAGATAAAAAAAAGTTGACAAAGAATTCAGTGTATGTGCTGGAAGGTCCCTACTGGAGGAAAAAGCTAGAAAAATACCAAAAATGTAGACCTAATTAGCCTAGAAAGTGAGAAATTAATAACCAACAGAAGGTAGAATACTAAGTAGTGAAAGAGAATTATTCAATAAAGAACCGATGAACGTTAATTTCTTTTTGAAGTTAAAAATGTATAAATAGGTGAAAAAGTGATTATTGGTGTCTGTGTGAAGGCAGGAGTTTTGTTGACCACACAAATAGAGTAATGCCTTGCTTTCTGACACTAAAAACACAGAATCCACCAGACCAACCCGTGGGGAAGTGCTGCCTCCCTGGGGCCTGGGTAAGGGGAGTCACCAAGAAACTTCCCATCCAGTTATGGCCCACTGCTGGTTTTCCAGGTGGGCAATGACAAATTCCGGACAAGAATTCTGAAGGCATTCAAGAGGGACCTCAGGGGGTCATTGGGGGGGCAGGGTGAGGGATCTGGAGTTCAGGTTGTGTTCTCCTCTATCCAGTTATGGGGCAAGAAACACGAAAACCCTGGAGGTGAACTCCTGGCTTTGAGACTGGTGTTACTAGTAGAATTTTGGGGGGTTTTTGGTCATGGTCAGTTTAGGTGACACTGAGCCTGCTGGCACAGATGGTGTCCACTTGTCTCAAAGGGGAAAAAGGCTCTTGGCTCAGGAGTTGGCAGGGCTCCCTGGGAGAGCTGTAACTAGATTTGAAGGGGGCTGGGGATGAAGGCAGGCTCGACAGGGATGAGCCTGGGGGTGGCACACCAAGGTTTGAGGGACACTGAGCTAAGCAAGGCCCGTTGGTCTGACATCTCAGTAGGAGCAGGGAATGTAGATCCATGTGGCAGCAAGAATACGAGTGTTAGTGATGTGTTAGAAACCATGGAAGCACCTGAGAATGGTCATGGAGGGATTAGAGCTTCTCCTCCCAAAATTGAGTGATTGATACCCATCTGTGGGCATTGATACCCATCTGAAGGGCATCTACACCAGTACAGGCAGCACAGGCAACCAACAGGAGGAACTGGAAGCTGTGGTGCAGCAGGAAAAGTAGGGCATAGTTGCCATCCCAGGGACATGGTGGGATGAGTCTCAGGATGGGAATGCTGCAATGGGTGGCTATGAACCCTTCAGAGGGGATAGACAAGGAAGGAGAGGTGGAAGGGGATTACAAAATATTAGAGGTTTTGATTCTCTGAGAGGTAAGGAAGAGGGTCAACAAAACCTCTGCCTTGGATTTCTGGAGGGTGGACTTTGAGCTGTTTTGGAGAATGGCTGAGAGAGTCCCCTGGGAGGCAGCTCTGAAGTACAAAGGAGTCCAGGAATGCTGGATGTTCTTCAAGAAGGAAATCTTAGGGTTGCAGGTGGGCCCTGGGCAGCTGCTGCAAAGGATCCATTCTTAAGAGTCCCTCAGAAATGACACAGAGGGTGTGGAATACACAGTTTTGGTTGCACCCACACAGTGATCAACTGGTCCCAGCCCCTGCAACTAGGAGAGATTGCTAGGGTCGGTTACCATGGCAACCACCATACATCCCATAACTATGGTCAGCTACCATGGCAACCATCATACAGTCCCCGTGCTACAGTGGGTTACCATGGCAACTATAATACACCCCCTTGCTGCAGTCGGTTACCATGGCAACTATCATACATTCCACTGCTACAGCCGGTTACCATGGCAAACAGCATACATTCTCATTGCCACGGTCAGTTACCACGGCAACTATCACACATTTTCCATTGCTATGGTCAGTTACCATGGCAACCATCATACATTCCCACGGGGGACACTCAGTTACCATGGCAACCAGCATACATTCCCATTGCTACAGTCGGTTACCATGGCAACTATCATACATCCCACTGCTACAGCCAGTTACCATGGCAAGCATCACACATTCCCCTTGCTATGGTCAGTTACCATGGCAACATCATACATTCTTGTTGCTACAGTCAGTTACCATGGCAACTATCATACGGTTCCATTGCTATGCTCAGTTACCATGGCAACCATCACACATTCCCATTGCTACAGTCGGTTACCATGGCAACCATCATACTGTGCTGGTTTAAAGGTAACCCGGCAGGGGAGATGAACCCAACTCAAAAGAGAGATTATAAATCAGAATAACAATTTAATAAAATAATACAATAAATATGATTATACAGACAATCAATTGGTTTTAACCCACAAACCCCAAATGTCTAACCCGGCACCCTGGGGCAGGAACAGAGTGGGGTTCGTTGGGCCCCCTGAGTCCAAAGTAAAAGGAGAGGGGAAAAACCTGTTGGTGAGAGAGAGAGCTGGTGCAGTCTGGGCAAGGGTGGTGGTCACTGTCCTTCTCTGGATCCCACGAGTAGTTAAAAAAGTTCCAAGACCCCAAGATTATACACCCTCAGGTCCAGGCAGGAATGCCCAGAACCTCCCTCAGGGCGGGGAGTTCCACACTGGGTGTGAGGAGCATCCTCTTGTCTCCCAGGCCTCTGAACACCCAGTTTATGGCCTGAGGGGTCAGGGCTGCTCTGGGCAGAGGGTGTAAATGATGTATTGATAACAGTTTCTGGGCAATGGCATGGAAGGCTCTAGAATACACAGGTTTGAGTTACACCCATATAGTGATGAACTGGTCCCAGATGTTCTAACTAGGACAGACCCCCCAAATCCTCCCAAAACTGCCCCAAAATCCACCTTGGGACCCCCAAAATCCCCCAAAACCGCCTCAAAATCCAACCCGGGACCCCCAAAATCCACCAAAACCACCCCAAATTCCACTCAGTACTCACAAAATCCACCCCGGGATCCCCAAAATCCCCCCAAACCGCTCCAAATTCAACCCCGGGAGCCCAAAATCCACCTCAGACCGCCAAAATCCACCCCGGGGAGCCCCGAAAATCCCCCCCAACCACTCCAAAATCAACTCCGGGAGCCCAAAATCCACCCGGGAGCCCCAAAATCCAGTCCAGGACCCCCCAAAATCTACCTGGGACCCCCAAAATCCACCTCGGGAGCCCCAAAATCGCCCAAAACCGCCCCAAAATCCACCCCAAGAGCCCCAAAATCCCTGAAACCTCCCCAAAATCCACCCAGGACCCCCAAAATACACCCCAAAATCCCCCCGAAATCCATCTGGCAACCCCAAAATTCACCCTGGGATCCCAAAAATCCACCTCGGGAGCCCAAAATTCAGCTCGGGACCCTCAAAATTCCCCCTAACACCCTCAAAATCGAGGGGAACCCCCCCAAAAAATTTGGGGACCCCTCAAAATTGGAGACCTCCCCGAAATTGGGGTGAAACCCCCCCAAAAAGCACCTTCACACCCCCATTATCAAGGGGAACCCCCGAAAAAATTTGGGGATCCACCAAAAATTGGGGACACCGCCCCCCAGGAACCCCCCGAAATTGGGGATGCCCCCACTGAGCCCTCCCCAAAATTGGGGTGAAACCCCCCCAAAAAAGCACCTTCATGCCCCCAAAATCGAGGGGAACCCCCCCCAAAAAAATTTGGGGACCCTCCAAAAATTTAGGAACCCCCGAAAACACCCGAAAAATTGGGGACCCCCCAAAATATTGGGGACTCTCCCAAAAATTGGGGGGGGGGGGCTAAAGTGGGAGGGGCCTCGGAGGGGAGGTTTTTGGGGCCCCTCCCCAGATTTTGGGCCCCCCCCCGCACAGGAAATAAAGGCGATGTTTGGTAACGGCCGCTGGGGGGCGCTGTCTCCACCGGGACCCCCAAAATGCCCCGAAACCGCCCCAAAATCCACCCCAGGAGCCCCCAAATCCTCCCAAAACCGCCCCAAAATCAAGTCCAGGACCCCCAAAATTTTTCCCCGTTGTTCCCCATTTTCCCCCCGTTTTTGCCCCTTTTCCCCCGTTTTTCCCTCATTTCCCCCCGGGAACATCAAAAACCAGCCCAGCGATGCCAAAGGGGCTTTATTGGGGGGTCAGGGGGTCACAGAGGGGTCACTTTGGGATCCCAGGGGGTTTTTTGGGGGTCAGGGGGTCACAGAGGGGTCAGGGGGTCCCTGGGGGGATTTGAGGGGATCGGGGGGTCCCAGGGTGGGTTTGGGGGTGTCAAGGGGTGTCAGGGTACTTTTGGAGGGGGTTCAGGGGGTCTCAGAGGTCCCCTGGGGGGTCTCTGTCCCCCCCCCGATGACCCCCCGGGTCCAGCCCAGGTCCTGGTTGGTCTCAGAAGGTCCTGGTTGATCCCAAGAGGGTCGGGGGGTCCCAGGGTGGGTTTGGGGGGGTCAGGGGGTCTCTGTGCCCCCGATGACCCCCCGGATCCAGTCCAGGTGCCGCTGGACGCTGGCGTAGACCCCCGGGCGCCCTGGCTGCCCACAGGGATGTTCCCCCCAGGACACGATGCCCTGGAGGAGCCCCTGGCACACGAGGGGACCCCCAGAGTCACCCTGGGGACACAAAGGGTGGCATTGGGGACACAAAGGGTGGCACTGGGGACACCCAGAGTCACCTGGGGAC
>NW_020938327.1:0-16256 GCF_003984885.1 Neopelma chrysocephalum
CCCTCCCATCCAGCCTCACTCAGGATCGCCGAACCTCACCCCCCCCCGTCCCGTCCCTGTCTCTATAGGTACCGTGTATATATGTACAGGGGGGAGGAGCAGGGGGCGTGGCTTTTTATATGCAGTGGGAGGGGGCGCGCCCCGCCCCCCCCCGCCCCCTATAGCGCCCTGCGGGGCCGCGGGAGCCCCTCCGGAGGGGCCCTTGGACTGTTCGGGGGCTCGGCGGGGGCTCCTATGCCCCCTTGGCGGGTTCCTGTGGCCCCCTTGGCGGGTCCCTGTGGCCCCCGGGGGGTCTGTGGGTCTCTATAGGGTGGGGGAGTTCCCTATAGCCCATACGGGGGCCCGGGAGGGGGGAGTGGGGTGCGCGGAGCCCCTCTGGCCCCGGGGGGGTCACGGATTCTACGGGGGGTCGCTCCCCCGGCATCACGGGGGGGGAGGGGAAGGGGCGGGGCCGCGGCGTTTCGGCTGTAACGGGACCGACCATTAAAGCCTCCCCGGGACCGGTGTGACCCTGTGTGAGCCCCCCCGGGACCCCTCGTGCGAACCCCTCCGAGCCCTCCCAGCCCCTCCCGGGACCCTCTGTGACCCCCCGAGAGCCCTCGGGTGCGCTCCTCCCTCCCAGCGCCCCCGGGACCCCCCCGGACCCCCATCGGGACCCACCGGGATCGCCCCGACCCCGCGCACCACGAGGGCCCCAGATCCCCCCGGCCCGGGCGGTACCACGCGCTCCTTTACCCTCCCCAACCCCCCCCCCCCCCCAATGGTCCGTTCCGCGCGAGGGGGGCGGGTCCCAGCGGGCGGCCAATCGCGTGGCGGCGCGGCCGTGACGCGCGGCGGGGGCGGGGCCGGTTGATAACCCGGGGCGGGGCGGGCGCGGCCTCATTCCGGGCCCGGCCGGCGCCGCGCGGGTGAGTGGCCGCCGCTCCTGTCGGGGCTCTGTCCCCCCGTTCCCCCTGTCGCGATAGTCGCGGCTCCCGCCGCTCCGCGCAGGCGCTGCCGCCGGGGGCGCTTCCCCCCTCCCCGCTCTCCCCCCGCCGCCTTCGGGGGCCGCGCGGGCTTCGCGCGTGCGCGGGGGGGCGGGGCCAGCGCGCGCGCGGGGAGCGGGAGCGGCGCTTCCGGGGGATGCCCACGTGGCCGGGGGGGACCCACGTGGGGCTGGGCTGACGTCGGGGGGGAGCCGGGGAGTTCCCGTGACGTCACTGGGAGGGAAGGTGTGGAGCTGCGAGGGGTTTGCCCCAAGGCGGTGGCGTCACGGGGGTTTCTCTAGGACTGGGGTCTCCTGGAGAGCTGTGACGTCACTGGAGGCCACGTGGGGCGTCCCACCAGAGTACTGACGTCACAGGGGCCCAGGGGAGTGCATTCTGCGAGCCGTGACGTCACTGAACCCTGCGTGGGGCAGAGGGATTCCCTCTGGGCTGTGACGTCATCAGGCTTCAGGCGGGGTGGAGGTCACTGTGAGGGTTGTGACATCAGGGGGGATCCTGGGGGGTTCCCTGCCAGGGCTGTGATGTCATAGCAGACCCGGGGGTGTGGGGGCAGGGTTATGACATCATAACTCCTCTCTCCTGCCCAGGTTGTAGTGTCGCTGGAGGGGCAGGGCCCCACCCTATGACATCGCTCCCGGCCCCGCCCCCCACGCATGGCGGCGGAGGAGGGGAAGCTCTTTGTGGGGGGCCTCAACTACGACACGGACGAGCAGGGGCTGGAGCAGCACTTCAGCTCCTTCGGGCCCATCGCCGAGGGTGAGGCACTCCGAGACCCCCCCGGAACCCCCAACACCCCTCAACCCTCCCCTGGGGACCCCCAAACCCCCTTGGGAGCCCCAGATCCCTCCTGGGACCCCCAGATATTGCAGACACCCCAACTCCTCCCCAGCACCCCCACCTCTTGCTCCCCAAAGCCCCTGAGATCTCCCAAACTTCCCTCTAGGACCATTTCCTCCCTCAAACCCTTCTGAGAACCATCAGATCCCCTACCAGAGCCCCAGAATCCCCTTGGGTCCCCCTGCTCTTCCCTGGAGACCCCCAGATCTCTCCAGGAGTCCCCAGAGTGTTGAAAACTGCTTGGGGAGGGAGGACACGTTGGAAGGGCCGACTGCCCCATGTAGGCCTTGGGTTTGGGGTGACACCCAAGAGTGGGGGCCCTATTTTTGGGTGTAACCTATAGAATGGGGTTTGGGGGGTTCCCTCTGCTTTTGGGACCCCCGATTTTCATTGCTGGGGGTCACCGTGTCCCTTTGGACCCCGGTTTTGGGTCTTAACGCACAGGATTGGGTTTGGGGGTGGGGGTCCCTTCCTCCCGTGCGACCCCATTTCAGGGGGTCTCAGCCCTGCCTGACTCTCCCCATTCCCCCTCAGTGGTGGTTTGGGGGGGTCCCTGATGCCCCTGACCCCCTGTTCCCCCTCAGTGGTGGTTTGGGGGGGGTCCCTGATCCCCCTGACCCCCTGTTCCCCCTCAGTGGTGGTTTGGGGGGTCCCTGATGCCCCTGACCCCCTGTTCCCCCTCAGTGGTGGTGGTGAAGGACCGGGAGACCCAACGTTCCCGTGGCTTTGGCTTCGTCACCTTCACCAACCCCGAGCACGCGAGTGACGCCATGAGGGCCATGAACGGCGAGGTGGGCGGGGGGCACGGGGGGCACGGGGGGCACGGGGGGCCTGAGGAGCCCTGCACGACATTTAGGGTCGCTCAGGAGGTCTGGGACACTCAGAGGTTTCAGAAGGAGTCTGGAGGGAGACCCCAAAGAGGTTGTGGGCCCTCAAGGGTCTGGAGTCCCTTGTGGGTGGCTGGGGGAATGTGGGAGACCCTCAGGGGAGCCCGGGGGATCTCTGAGCAGGTTTGGGCCATTTTTCATGGGGTCTGGGGGCCCCTGGGAGGGTCTGGGGGGTTTCTAAGGGTGTGGGGGTGCACTTGAGGGTCCCTGAGTGCCCCTGGCGGGGGATCCCCAGGGGTTCTGGGGGGCACTTGGGGATCCCCGGGAGGTCATTGGGGGTCTCTAAGGGGCACTGGGTAGAAGTTGAGGAGCCCTAAACGGGTGTGGGGCTGGGGGCTCCCAGGAGGGGCCGGGGTGACCCCAGCCTGGCGTGTCCCCAGTGCCTGGACGGGCGGCAGATCCGGGTGGATCACGCCGGGAAATCGCCCCGCGGTGCCCGAGGGGGCTACGGGGGGGGCCGGGCCCGGGGCCGAGGATACGGTCGAGGTACGTTTTTGGGGTACCTGGGGGGGGCTTATAGGGGTTTAAGGGGCTCTTTGGGGGGTTTATGGGATGTGGGTTGGGGTACTTTGGAGGGCTTTTGGGGGATTTGAGTGGTTTGGGGGGGGACAGGGGGGTTAAGGGGGTGTTTGGGGGGGGTTAATGGGGAACCTGGGGCCATTTGGGGAGGGTACTTGGCAGGGTGAAGGGTTTTTGAGTGGTTTGGGAGGGGGGATTGGGGGGATGTGTGGTGGGAGGGGGTTTGGGAGGTGCTGAGGGGGCTTTTGGAGGAGTAATTTGGTGTCTGGTGGTTTCAGAGAGGACTTGGGGATTTTGCTCGGCTTTGAGGGGGCACCTGGGGGGTCTTTGGAGGGGAGGGGGCTGGAGGAGATTTGGGGGTGACCTGGGGGGGTACACGGGGGATCTTGGGGGGGCTTTTGGGGGGAGAGCTGGAGGACACAGTGGGGCACTGGGGTCCCAGATGGATCTTGGGGGGGGCACCCTTGGGGTTTGGGGGGGACACCCCTGGGGCTTGGGGGGGGCACCCCTGGGGTTTGAGGGGCACCCCTGGAGTTTGAGGGGCACCCCTGGAGTTTGGGGGGGGGCAGCCCTGGGGTTTGGGGTTGCACCCCTGGGGTTTGGGGTTGCACCCCTGGGGTTTGGGGGGGCACCCCTGGGGTTTGGGGGAGGCCCTGTGGGTGCTGGGAGGGTGGTGGTAGAGCTGGGGGGGTCTTTTGGGTGCTGGAGAATCCTGGGGGAAGCTCTGGGGCTGCTTGGGGGGGTGGGAGGGGGGCTCCTGGTTGCTGGGAGGGGCACCCATGGGTGCTGATCCCCCCCCCGATGTCCCCCAGGAACCAGGGGGGCTACGGCGAGCGCTTCCCCTCGGCCTCGTACCGGGACAACTATGACAACTGAGGTAGGGGCACGGCGGGGGGGGTGGGGGTGGCACCCCCCAACAGGGATTGGGGACACCCTGGGGAACCCCCCTGCACCCCCTGCACACAGCTGGGGACCCTCGGAAACCCTCCAGCCCCACACCCTCCCCCCAAACCCCCCATTTTTGGAAGGGGGTTCGTGGTTTTCTGATGCGTCCCCCCCCCCCAAACTGTTTTTGGGGGATCCTTGAGCTCCCCAAAGTTCAATTTTGTGGAGTTTGGAAGGGGTTCATGCCTCTCCCAAATAATTTTGGGATCCTCCTCCATGTCGCCAATTTTGAGGGGGTTGGTGGTCCCTGAACCTGCTCAAACTCCCATTTTGGAGGGACTGTGGTGCACTCTGACACCCCCTCAGTCATTTTGGGGTGGTTTTGGGGTTCTCTCCTTTTATGCCCCCAATTTTTTAGGAGGAGTGACAGTCCCTGAATCCCCAAAACCATCCATTTTGGGGGGCTGTGCTGGTCTCTGACTCCTCCACAAATTATTCTGGGTAGTCCCTGACCTCTCCAAACCCTTGTTTTTGGGGGGGCGGCGGCTGCAGAGTTCTCTGACCCTCCCAAATTATTTGGAGGATAGTTTCGGGTTCCTCCTGTGCCCCCAAACCCCCATTTTTGGGGGCTCTTTGAGTGCCCCTTCCCCACTGATTTCCTTCTCATCCTCAGCTTGGACCCTCGGTGCTGGATTTCAGGGGGGGCCCCTCCTCCCCCGGGCCATGGATGGACGCCGAGGGGGGAGTGGGACATGGTGGGGGGGGTGTGAAGGTGGGGAGAACCCTCAATTTGTACTCCCCCGTGCCCTATTAAAGGTCAGACCCTCTCCGAGTCACGTCTCTTGTCTGGTCCTCTCTGGGTGGTCCCTGCTCCATGGGGGTCTCCGGGGGCTGCAGGATCCCTGTGGAGTGACCTCACTCCAAGGGGGATATCTCGGGGTGACCCCATTCCAAAAGGGATCTCAGGGGCCTTCAGTCCCTGTGGGGTGACCCTGCTCCACTCTGGGGTGACCCCTCTCAGAGGGGGGGGGTCTTGAGGGGCTCCAGTTCCTGTGGGGTCTCCAGGGGGGTCTTGGGGCACTTTGCTCTCGCTGACCCACCCTGGGCAGTTTTGCAGCGAGGCCTCTCCAGCTCCCAGCGTTTCAGCCTCGGTCCCCTCGGTGTCAGGGCAGCCCCACCTGCCCCCTGAACCCTCCTGGAACGTGGCACAGCCGGGGATGGCAACTCGGGCACCGCCCTGGCAGGAGCAGCGGGACCAGAGGAACCAGCCCACAGCATCCCAGTGCCCCCAGTTTCAGGGAAACTCACCCTTTTTCCACCTTTTTCGGGGTTTAAATCGAGGGAAGAGCCTCTTTATGCATCATTCTAAGAGTCTAAATCCTTTTTCTGTTTTGAGGATTAAATAGAAGGAAAACCACACTTTGCTTTATATCGAGGGGGAAAAGGGTGGGAAACATGAGCCACTTGGGGAGAGCCCCAGAGGTGCCCCCACAAATCCAGAGGAACCTGATGGTGTTCGGGAGTCAGGAGGGACTTAAGGAGATGTGGATGATGGGGATGAGAGAGGGTGGAGGGAATTTGGGAGAGTTGCATGGGGGCACAGGGTCTCAGGAGGGAACAAGGGAAAGGGGGGGTTTTGGGGTGTCTCCAATTTGGACGAAGATTCCTCCCAGACTAAAGGTGCCAGGACAGAAAGCTCTTGCTGTCTGTGTTGTGCCAAGAGTGGTGCCCAACTGCACTGGAGAGCAGGAGGGTTTTCTTTCCTGGGTGGAAGGGCAACTGTTTGCTTGCAGGAGCCCTGACTGGAATTGGCCAGTCCGACTGCCAAAACTGAACATGAACGAAGATTCCTCCCAGACAAAGGGTGCCAGGACACAAAGCTCTTGCTGCCCACCAAGTGCCAAGAGTGGCCCAGACACTGCACACGAGAGTGGAGGATAAGGGCTTCCTTTCCCTGGGTAAAGGGCTGTCGTTCCCTTGCAGGAGCCCTGCACTGAAATTGCAACTCCAGCTCCCAAAATTGAACACAGACGAAGATTCCTCCCAGAGAAAAGGTGCCAGGAGAGAAAGCTCTTGCTGTCCATGTAGTGCCAAGAGTGGCCCACATGAGAGACTGTTGTTAAGGGCTTTCTTTCCTGGGTGGAAGGACTGTTGTTTGCTTGCAGGAGCCCTGTGCTGCAATGGGTGCCCGACTGCCAGAATTGAACACGGACAAAGATTCCTCCCAGACAAAAGATGCCAGGACAGAAAGTTCTTCCTGTCCACAGAGTGCCAAGAGTGGCCCACCAGCTGCACATGAGAGACTGTGAGTAAGGGCTTGCTTTCTCCTCCCAGACTGTTCCACAGAGGGATCACTGTAGCTGCCTAGGTGCAGATGCCCGGCATCATTTCTGTGTCCCCAGCACTGAGGTGTCTCCATGGGGATTCAAGGCAGCACAGAGATACTATAGGGCGTCCCTGCCCTTCTGGAGGACACCCTGCAGCCCTGCAGGACACCCAGGGAAACAGCTGAATGTCCTGAAGCTGACTGGAGGGCACTTGGGCACTTGGCTCCCACAGACACATCCCCACAGCTCGACCCAAAGGGTCCCTTTTCTGGACAGGAACCTGCCACCCCCAACCTCCCACATCAGCTTAGAAAATCCAGTGGTGTGAACAAGGAGAGCCCAGGCAGCAGGGGATGGCAGTGAAATGCCACAGTGCTGCTGCCAAGGGAGGAGGGACACACAGAGACAGCTGGAAATCAGGGCCTTGTCCTTGCCTGGGCTCTGGCTGCTGCAGGGCAATGCACAGCCCAGCCCCCGTGGGCCTGAGGGCACAGGCTCTGCTTGGGCTGGGAAAGGAGCCCAGGGAGGAGCTGCTCAGGGAAGGGGTCTGTGCCACAGGGACAGCAGGGAGGGGCCCACATCCCCCTGCCCAGCACTTGTGGCAGTAGCTGCCTGTCCCTGCCTGCCTGTCTCTGGGTGAGGAGCTGTTCCTGCCAGCAGCCCCTCCCTGTGCCCAGCTCAGCTCCCTGCCAGTGCTGCCAGAGCCATCCCCAGCCCAGTGCCCAGGGGCAGCTCTGCCTGGGCAGGGGCTGCAGAGCAGGGGGAGGTGTTCTGGGGGGATGTGCTTCCTGAGAAGGGCCCCTGGAAATGGCAGGAGGTGGAGCTGAAGCCATGAGAAGCCCCGACCCTGCAGCTGAAGGGCCCTGTCCTGCTCATCCCTGACCTACCCTGAAGGGTCTTTCCTTCCCCCCACCCCTTCTCCCTGCAGGGCCGTGGCAGCTCCTTGGCCGGGCTGAGAGCTGGAGCTGGCACGTGGCAGAGTCCCTGCCCCAGCACACAGAGCCCTGGGGGCAGGACCCTGCTCTGCCCCACAGCCCTGGGCACCCCTGGCTGCACCCCCAGCTTCACACCCTGCACCAGCCCTGGCAGGAGGGAGCTGTCCTGCCCTGTGCCTCTGGTGGTGCAGGAGGGAAATCCTGCTCTGGAGCAGCTTCTCCTGCTCCACCCCAGGAAATCCAGGAGAGCCCATCCTGAAAGGTCCTGTCAGTGGTGGCATTTGGCAGGTGTAAGAGGCACTTCCAAGGGACTCATCTGCACTGCTCTGGAGCCAGAGCCTGACCATGTCAAAGGGCTGGGAAGATTCCTCCCCTGATGAGGTCTCACCTCCCCCAGGATACCTTTAACCTCTTTCTCACTCCTCCTGTCTGCCCTTGCTGCCTGCAGGTCCTGCCCTGCTCTGCCACATGGCCACCTCCTCTCCACCAGAGGAACTGTGAGAGTCCTTCTGAAAGATCCTAGAAGCTGTGAGATGTGCCAGATTTAGGAGATCCCTTCAGAAATGGAAGTTTAACTTTCCTGCAGCCAGAGAATTATTCATTCAAATCCTGTGAAGATTTGTCCTGGAGTGAGAGCTCAGTCCCCCTCACACCCCAGGCTGCCTGTAACCTCTCTGTCCCTTCCCTGCCCTGCCCTGGGTGCTGCAGGCAGTGCCCTCAGCCCTGCTGGGCTGTGCAGAGGAGCTGCTCCTGGGCAGAGCTGTCTCTCTGCAGCCCTGCCCACTTGCCAGGAGCTCCCTGTGTGCCAGGAGCCCGGCCCAGCTGAGCAGCAGAGGAGCAGCCCCAGGCAGCCCTTTCTCTGCCCCTCTGGGCTCCCTCCACGTGTCCCTGGGGCTCCAGGGGAACCTGCTGGGACACAGCTGAAGGAAACAATGATGTTCCCTCTCTCAGCTGGGCACAGACACTTCTTTCACCACTGTCAGTTCTCCAAAGACTCTGAGTTAAGTCCAAGATTCACCTTTTTGTGTCCCATCATTAGACAGGAAACCCAGACAGTGCCCAGGAGGGATCTCCTTCTCCTCCACCAAGGGAAGAGACTCAGCTGAGTGAATGGAGGCATCTCATTCTGAGTTTATAGACCTGGGGCTAAAAGGACACTCAGCTCCCACCACAACCCCCATGGGGTGGGATTCCCATTGCCCCAGTTCAGGTGTGCACAAAACAGGACCCTCCAGGTGACTTCTGTCTCGGCTCCCATGGGAATTAATGAAGACAAAAGCTCACAACACTTGGTTACAAGTGCTGGACACAAACACTTGGTTACTTTTGAGGTGCCAGAGGTGACCAAGATTCCTGCTGGGAACTGCAGGCTCCAATGGAGACAAGGAACCATCTGAGGGCATCTTCTTTGGGGCTGCTGGGACATTGCTTTGCCCAATTTAAAGGGCAGAAGGTGCCCACATGTAGGACAGGTGAACCTGTAACTGCTCCTTATGTCCATGGCAGCCCACAGAGGTGTCCAGCTGACCAATGCAATCACAGGAAAACACAAGTCTCTCCCTTTCTCTTCTCTATCAGTGGTATTATGTCCTTAGAGCACAACGGCAGCAGTCTCATGGGCATCCCTTCATTGCTGAACCTAATTCAGGGCAGCCAAATCTGAATTTAATATCCAAAGAGAGACCTGTAGTGCCAGGGGAGGTGCCAGGGGAGGTGCCAGGACTCTCCAGCACAATTCCAGCACCTGCCATGGACGGCACAGGTCCTGTACAGGAACCCTGTCCCCACTCAGACCAGTTGTGTGACAGGCACCACCCAGGACCCCCGGTGCCTTTGGACCAGTGACTGAATCCCAGCACTGCAAGGACACAAGGTCTGGCCCTTCTCTATCCCGTGGATGTTGGGCTGTTCATGAATACAAAGCAGGTTCCAGCAAGGTTTCCACTTCTGTACAATCCCTTTTCTTGTGGTTTAACCCCAATGAGCAAATAAGCACCACGTAACTTCTCACTCAGTTCCCCGACCTCCCACTGCCTCTCCCGGGCAACCTCCCTTCCTTTATACACTGGGGATGGTGTCCTGTGGTGTGGAATATCCCTTTGGACAGTTGGAATGTCCTGGCCATGCTCCCTCCCAGCTCCCTGGCACGTGCTCGCTGGCAGAGCATGAGACACTGAAAAGCCCAGCAAAGCCATGGGGGTGTGATCAACACTGTTCTCACACTGAATCCAAACCACAGCTCTGTGCCAGCTACTAGGGAGAAAATTACCTGTCTCTCAGCCAAGACCAGGACAGTATCCAGCCCTTATTCCATACCATTTACATCATGCCATATCCCACACTTTCCAGTACATTCCACCATCACCTTTCCTGTCTTTTGATATAAACCCACAGATCTCATTGCTCAGTCTGTGAACCACGTCTATGAAAGTCCATTGAGTTCATTTAGCCCATGACTTTGGGGTCCATCTCTCATAATACTTTTTCAGAGCAGGAAAAATGGTGTCTGGTGTTGGATTGTTTCCTTTGGAAGCTGGTTCTTGTTCCATCACCGTTGTGCTGGTCTCATCGCTGTGTGTGGCCTCATCAAAGTTCACTGTTCATTAATCTCAATGATTTTCACTGTAATAACCCTGACAGGGCAAACAGTCACCACAGAAGTGGTAATACACAGTGTCAGACAGTTATTAACATAATACAATTTTAATCATTGGCTATTCTCACCCCAAATCAAATCGAGGCACACACTGGACTTCCCATCTTCCCCCATTACCCACCAAGTGCAAGTGGGTCCCTGAGAAAAAGCAACCCATGGATGGGTTTGCCTTTGCCTGAGGCAGGAATAACCCAGACTGTTTTCCCAGCATGTTTTTAATGTGCACTTCAGGATCTTCATCCCCTTCTACAGTAGGTAAAAATTTGGATTGGACAGGGCCAGCCTGACTGGCAGATCCTCTGGTGCTGACTGACCAGGTGGCCTTTGCTAAATGTCCATCCAATGTTTCCAGGTCCCCCCACCCATCGCTCTCAGTGTCCTCTTTACCAGCCCATTGCATTGTTTGATCTTCCCAGAGGCTGGTGCATGACAGGGGATGTGATTCACCCACTCAGTGCCAGGTTCTCTGGCCCAAGTCTCTGTGAGGTTGTTCCTCAAACGAGTCTCACTCCATTCTTTCTGGAGCACCATGTTGCTTCTCCAGGCCCAGGGCAGTGTTCTGGGTGCTGCCCTGGCACACAGGGGACATTTCCAGCCAGCCAGGGGTTGCTTCCAGCATTGTAAGCACAGGCTGCTTGTCGTGGTGGGTTGGGGGCAGTGTGATATTGTCACATATTTCAGCCATTGCCCTCCACAGCACAGAGGCTTTGCCCACTTGGCTTGTGGAACTGCAGCACGTGTGACATTCGTGGATAATCTGGGAGATATTGTCCATGGTTACATCCACCCCTCGATCATGAACCTGCCCATATGTTGTGTGTCTTCCTAGATATCCCAAGGTGTCATGGGCCCACCAAGACAGAAATAACTCACCCTTGTGTTGCCAATCCAAATCCACCTGAGCCACTTCAGTCCCAGCAGCCCAATCCACCTCCTGGTTGTTCTGATGTTCCTCAGTGCCCTGACTTTTGGGCACAGGAGCACCCACGAGAGACACCTTCTCAACGAGGTTCTCCACCTGGGCAGCAATATTTTGCCTCAGTGCAGCAGCCCAGGTGGGTTTTACCCCTGTGCTTCCAGTTATTCTGCTTCCACTGCTGCAAACACCCCCCAGGCTATTTGCCACCATCCCTGAGTCAGTGTAGGGATAAAGTATTGTTGTTTCTCTCCTTCAGCAATGTCCAAGGCCAGCTGGAGACCTTTCACCTCTGCAAAGAGACTCAGTTCACCTCCTCCTTCAGCAATTTCCTGGTGGAAGGGGCTCCATACAGTCACCTTCCTTCTCCAGTGCCTCCTACCAACCAGCAAGGCCTGTCAGTGAAGGAATATTGTTTCTGTGCTGCCTTTGGCTGGGGTAGGGTTAGTTTTGTTCACAGTAGCTGCTCTGGGGTTGTGTTTTGGATTTGTGCTGAAGATGGGGTTGATGATTCAGGGATGTTTCTGTTATTGCTGAGCAGCACTGGCACAGTGTGAAGCCCTTTCTCTGCTTCTCACGCTGCCACTCTGGGGAGGGGATTTGGGGTGTGTGGGAAGATGGGAGGGGGCAGAGCCAGGACAGCTGACCTCAGCTGACCAAAGGCATATTCCAGACCATATGATATCACAGTATACAAAGCATGGGAAAGAAGGAAGGAGAGGAGGATGTCCAAAGTGATGGTGCTTTTTTCCCAAGAAACTGTTAGGAATGATGGGGCCCTGCATTCCAGGAGGTGGCTGAACACCTGCCTGCCCATGGTAAGTGGTGAATGAATCCCTTGCTTTCATTTGCTTGCACACACAGCTTTTGCTTTATCTATTTAACTGTCTTTCTCTCAACTCACGAGTTTTTTCGCTTCTCCCGTTCTCTTGCCCCTCCCACGGGAAGGGAGGGAGGGAGTGGCTGGGAGCTGCTTATTTGCCAGCTGAGATTAAAGCAAAAGTCTGCACCAGCCCAGAGTTTCCCATTTGGACAGGAGGGGGGAGGCACTGGAGAAGGTGCAGAGGAAGTTTGGTACAATGGGCTGAGGAGAAGAGGAGGCTCAGGAGAGACCCCCTCACTCTCTACAACTCCCTGACAGGAGGGGGGAGCCAGGTGGGGGTTGGTCTCTTCTCACAGATAACTCTCAGCAAGACAAGAGGGGCTGGGTGTTCAGCTGTGCCAGAGGAGGTTTAGGTTGGAGATTAGGAAGAAATTATATACAGAGAGGGTGATCAGCCATTGGAATGGGCTGCCCAGGGAGGGGGTGGATTCACCATCCCTGAAGGTTTTTAAGATGAGACTGGATGTGGCATCAGTGCCATGGGCTGGGAACCACGGCGGGGTTGGATCAAGGGTTGGACTTGATGATCTCGGAGGTCCTTTCCAACCTGGCTGATTCTATGATTCTATGAGGAGTTGTGTGGAGAGACTGAGGTAACTGGGCCTCTTTAGGCTGCTGAAGGGCAGGCACAGGGCAGGCGAAAAGCCTGGAGAGGTGGTGGAGCCAAGCTCTGTGCAATGTGCAATGGGCAGGGCAGAGACCACAGCCACAGGCTTCTTCCTGGGGACTTCAGAGGGTGCCTCAAGAAAACCTGACCAGGAGGGTAATGCTACAGTGCAGCAGGAGGCCCAGACACTTTCTATGATCTCCACCTTTGGAGGTTTTCAGGTTTTAGCTCTACGAAGTCACAGCTGACCTGACCCTGCAGTTGGTGACTCCCAGCCCTTGATGGGAGCCAGGACCAGACACCTCCAGCACTCACTTTTACCACCATCTGCACATGAGCCAGGCATCAATGCAGAAAGGGAGAGGAGGCATTGGACCAGGTCCTTGAAGGTAGGGATTGGTCTGCCATGCTCCAGAGGTTCCTGGGAACACCTGAGCATTTGGCCCAGAGAAGTCCTGTGAGAGGTAAAAATAGGTGAGGCTGTATTACCTGAACTCACCAATTGCACTTAATAAAGTCCCCCAGCCTGTGGGATGTTCTCTTTGGATGGTCCAACACAAAGCTGGGTTTCTTGGGTCTCTTGTCTCAACCCTGCTGCATTGATGTTGACAGCAAGGAGAAAAGTTCCAGTTCAGGCATCAAATATTTGCCTGTTCTGCCTGAAGAGGCAGCATAGCTGTGTCACACACCAGCCAGTGTCACGGGGAAGATGGAGGTGATGTGAACTGACAGGGTTTGGGCTCCAGTGGATGCTCCAGTCCTGATCTGGCAGGACAACATTGGCTGCAGTAAGACATAAGGTACCTACGTGAGTGTAAGTCCAGACCTGCTCAGCAGGACTCTCACACAGCTCTCTGAGGGGGGATGTGTTGAGCACAGGGCAGATGATTCAGTTCCCCAAATCCCAGAACAGTGACCAAAGTATCTTTCCCTTAAGCTCAGATGAAAATCTCGTATGGCCTCTCTCAAGAATCCTTCAAAAATCCTTCAGGTGTCTGTGTGATTTCTCTAAGAGTATCAGCATCCAAAAAGAAAAAAAGAGTCCTTAGACTAAATCTCAGTGTCTGCAGTGCAGCAGTTTCCTCTGTTGAACCACCCCTGGGCAACGCCCATGGAATCAGCGTGTGCAGTGCAGGGCACCCACCCCTTCCTGCACATCAAAAGCTGTTCAGATGAAGGGTGGTCTTGCAAAGGTCACCTGCAGTGTCAGCATTGCTGCCCTGGAGCCTGCAGCCAGATCCACGTATCCTGGACCACTCCTGGCACTTCAAGTGTCACCAGGTCTTTGCATCTGAACACGTCAGGCCTGACCCTCCATCTGCAGCCATTCCCACGGCAGCTCTCGTGCAGGGTCTGTTGTGTGCACACCTGAACTCTGAGGGAAGGTCAATCCCACTGCCTGTGGGGCTGAGCTCTGTGTGTGGGGAAGCTGAGGATGGCAGACTGTCCATGCCCCCCACAAAGCTGTTGAACAGGATCGGCCCCAGCACTGACCCCCGAGGGACTCCACTCGTCACTGAGGGACTCCACTCGTCACTGAGGGACTCCACTCCTCACTGAGGGACTCCACTCCTCACTGGTCTCCACGGGGACAATGAGCCCTTGACCACAACTCTGTGTGTGTGGCCACCCAGCCAGTTCTTCACCCACCAAGTGCTCCATCCATCCAATCCAGGGCTCTCCAGTTTAGGGGCCAGGATGTCGTGTGGGACAGTGTCAAACGCTTTGCATAAGAAAGGCAGACAAGGTCAGTTGTTCTGCCCCATCCACCAGTGCTGCAGCCCCCTCACAGAAGGTCACTAGAACTGGTGAACAAATCCCAGGTAGCAGCCCCAGACTCCTCCAAGGCAGGTACCCGAGGTGATTTTTCACTTTTGAAGGTAAAGATATACTCTGGGTTCCAGTTGGAGCCTTCTCAAACACTGTCTGGTATTTTCCAGAGTCTTTTTATCTCTGAATTAGTCACTTGATATCCCAGGTAGCAGTCCCAGACTCCTTTAAGGCAGGTACCAGAGATGATTTTTCTATTTTCATAGAATTTTCATAGCTCCTGTATCTTCCAGGATCTACCTGAGTCTCCTTCCAGGCATCTCACGGAGCCTTTTCGCACATCCTGTAAAGATCTGAGATCCCAGGTATGAGCCTCATACTTCTCCAAGGAACCAACTGAAGATGATTTTTCTCCTTTGAAGGAAAAAGCATCTTCTGGGATCCACCTGAGACCCTTCTCAAGAATTTCCTGGAGTCTTGGTCTCTGATTTGGTGATCTGAAATCCTGGGTAGCAGCTCCAGACTCACCCAGGGAAGCTGCCCGAGATGATACTTCGCCTTTACATGAAATTGTATCCTCACGGGTGCACCCAAGACTCCTCCCAGGCATCTCCCAGAGTCTTTTCACATCTCCTCTAAGGACCTGAGATCCCAGGTAGCAGCCCCAGACTGATCCGGGGAAGGTGCCCGGGATGATTTTGTGCAGGGAAAGAGGGAGCTCTGCAGGCCCGGAGGAGCACAGGGGCTCTGGGGCTCTGCTGGCTCAGGAGCAGCTGAATCTGCCTCCTCTTGTGCCGGGGTCTCCGTCTGTGTCACGTTGAGGAGCAGCTGAATGTGCCTCTTGTGCCAGGGTCTGTGTCTGGGCTTCCAGCCCCTCCAGCACCTCCTCCTTCCCACCCAGGCCATCATTCGGGTGCCTCTGGTCAGGAGATGGTTTGCCCTGGGGGGGGCTGAAAGCAGACCGGGGGATGTGCAGAGGCCGCTCAGCTCCCCCAGCCAAGCAGCGGCTGCTGGCCCAGGGCTGGGCAGATGCCGGGAGCCTCCCTGCCCGTGTCCCTCCGTTCTCGGCCCTGCCGGCTCCTCGTCGTGCCGCTGGGGCTCCAGCCCCGCCAGGCCACCGCATTCCCGGCAGCTCCTGCCCCGCGGGCTGCGCTGCTGCTGCCCGGGCTGCCCCTGCCAGGGACCCCCAGCACAGGCCCTGTGCCCCCGGGGCCGGGCTGCCGTGGCTCCCGGGGCTCCAGGGACGAGGCCCGGCCCCAGCCAGGGACGAGGCCCGGCTGCCCTGAGGCTGCCGCTGCTGCAGCTGAAGGCGGCGGCAGGAGGAGGCCTGGGCTGGAGGAGGCCTGGGCTGGAGGAGGCCTGGGCTGGAGGAGGCCTGGGCTGGAGGAGGCCTGGGCTGGAGGCGGCTGCCTCGGCACAGTGCTGGGGAGCCCGGGAGCTGCTGCCTCCTGAGCCAGGTGCTCTGCTCTGCTCTGCCGCAGTGGGCACTCAGGGGGCTCCTGAGACACCCCAGGGCAGTGTCACAGTGTCCCCTCGGTTCCCTGAGCCCAACAGTGTCACAATGTCCCCCCGGTTCCAGGAGGCCCCGCAGGGTCACAGTGTCCCCTGGGCACCCACAGGCCCCACATCACACAACCCTGGCAGTTGCCATGGAGATGCCCATGCCCAGAACCGGCTGGAACCGGCCCGAGCAGCCCCTCCCAGCACAGCCGCTCATGGCAGGTCCCTTTCGGCTGCTCTTGGGCACCTTTTGCCCATCAGGGAGCGTGTGGGGATCCCCCTTGAGCAGCCTGGACAGCGGAACAGCGACACCTCCTTGGTGCCGACACCCCCCAGAAGCTGAGGGAATGTTTAGTTCTGGTCCTGGGAGCTCTCTGGCTCCTCCGGGTGTGCCAGGGCTCCTGTGGGACGTAGGTGGTCACTCTGTGGGCCAGTGCAGCTCCGTCACTGCCCTTCCCAGCCCTGTCCTCAGAGCCCAAGTGACGCCTGGTGCCAGCTCTTGTCACACCTGGATCCCCTCACCCAGGTAAGCTGTGCATGGAACCAGC
>NW_020938327.1:21256-38822 GCF_003984885.1 Neopelma chrysocephalum
AGACACTGACATTGACAGCAAGATTGGTTTTACTTAAAATAGTCTTTCCATAAGAAGGAGACTTTTTATTTTTTATATAAGTAGATTCACTGTCCAAATCTAAAGGAGGTATCTGAATCTCTGGAAAATAAGTCTGTGTTTTCTAAAATTAAAAAAGGTTTAAGCTAAAAGCATTTCAGTGTCTTTTGTTGAGTGTACATAAATTATCACAGAACTTCAGTTAGATTCCACATGTATAAATATGACCAAATTCTACAATGATTTCTTTGGTTAAAGTTACCTTGTGCTCCATTTCAGTTTCAGGAACCCTATTTTGGGAGTGTTTTTTCAGAAGATTCTCCTAAAAAGAGTTACAGGATAGGAAGTAAATATTTTATTTGAATTCAGTTGTTAAAAAATCTTCTTGGTGTAATTACAGAACACAGTCCACTATCATACACTGTTACAAAGTTCATATAAACACATGGCCAGATTTAGTACAACTGCAGCATTCAAAAGTCATTTTTCTATGCACAGATTCATTTCTTAAACAGCTTCTCCCAGTGCACAAGCCCAGGCCAAACCTGTCACCCACACTGCTACAGTTATTAAAAAAATTCACCTTTTCCTCCATTTCTGCTTTCAGTTGTTCCTTAAGGGATGACAGTTCACTTTTCAAACATGACAGCTCACTTTCCTATAAACAGGGAGAAAAAGGGCAGGGAAAAAAGAAAACAGGCCACAATGAGACAGTAATTAATAGGGATATTCATCAGAAACAAAGGAAAAATCCATTTGTTTTGCAACCCTATAGTGGAAGCTCTGTTTTAGCTTGTTTTAAAAAGAGCTGAAGTACTATAAGAACCAGGTACTTGACCAGAAGTGTTCAAGGTAAGAACCTAAAACCCTTGGGAGAACAGGGGTTAAGGGGGATGGAATCCAACTACACTAAAGGTTCTTAGACAGTGAGGTCAGAATGTGACACACTCTCTGGAAAAGCAGACAGAAACCAACTGCTACTCCAATTTATTTTTAGAAATGTTTGGGTTTTTTAACACACATTATTATAAGATCTCTAAGAAAATAAAAGCAAGCAGAAATTAGTGGGTTGATCTTTACTGTTCAGTCCCAGTAAAGCAGACACTTAACCCCTCTCCAAATATTAAATAGGAAAAGTAAAATATGGTATTTATGGTTATTTTACACTTGGATGACATCAGCCCCTCCACTGCATTATTTAGTGTTGAAAAGTCCTCCTTACCAGTGATCTTTCTGATGAGAACTGCTCTTGCTGCTTCATTTTATAGAGTTTTAACTCCACGTCCTTTTCTTCAACCATTTTGTCATATTCATGCTGTTTTAAAAAAACCAAACCAAACCAAACATTGGACTCAATGTTACAATTCCAGATCTCCCCAGTCTGCAAACATCAGTCCTTTTCTCCAACCAGGCTCTTCTGAAGATTCATGGAGCACCAGGAACAAACTCTGGGGCTTCTGCAGAAACCACGGAGCAGAAAATGCCCCAGCAGAATTAATTTTGTGGGCTGACAGAGAATGCTTGATCCCTGTGCAGCAGCACATGTCCCAGCACATAAGCCATGCTGTTTTTATTAATGGTATCTGCTAAACAGATTGCAAAAGGGAGGAGTAAAAATGTACATTAAAATATGTCACATTAAACTGCTGAAGGTCACCAAGGAATCTCCTGGAGAAAGAGGCCAAACTGCCACTGCAGGACACTGCATTAGGTGCTGTCAGAGGAAGCCTAGAGAGAAAAAAAATCCTAGAAATGTAGATAAATGGAATTTTTCTGCCCAGAGGCATGTTTTCAAAATCTGAAGATGAATTTATTTTTAGATGATGATAAGTGAAGCATGTGTTCAACTTCATTTTCCTGGACTCAGGTCTTTTTTATGAAGTTGCACTTTCTAATTCATAATATGCTGATTTTGAAGGGTTCTTACATATCCTGGTATCACCCAGGACAAATCACAGCAATCAAAACAATCTCTTACCTTGTGTTTCTCCATCAGTGCCACCATTTCTTTGATCTTGTGCTGACATCGGATATCAGTTTCTCTCTGTATCATTGTTGCTTCATCATAAAGCAACTTCAACTTTTCTACCTGATAGTAATTAAATTTCATTTAATTCATGAACAATTAACAACAATACATATTTTTTAAAAATCTTACTTTCATTTCTTCTTCCCCCTGTGGGTGCAAAGTATCTATAGTCTCATTTAGGCTTCATTTGCTTTTAAGAACCTTTTCAAATCCTACACTTTTTATGCATATTATTAAAATGGGCAAATAAACATAGATTAAAAGTACATCCATGGCAGGTAAGTGTCACTTAGAACCACAAGGCCATTTCAAGCACTCTGCCCTAACTTTTCCTGCAGAAAAACAGTGACATGGGAGAAGTTATAATCTAATTTGCCCCTGCTGTATTTATACCGACAATAGAATTTCTTTGAACAATATCTTGATAAAAAGAACTTTTAACTGGGTTCCTATTTTTAAAGACATACACAAATACTTCAACTTAAGCATCTAATGTGCTGAAGCTTTGCTCTCAAGCAAACACAAGAAGTTCCAGGTATGTTGATGTGACTGAAATGTAAGAGCAAGGACTGGCCAATAAAGCTTCATAAAACCATCATACATCCAAAAAAATTTCAAACTGCAGTAAAAATGAACATCTCTCACCTCTTCCTGAAGTTTATTTTCATTTACTTTTTTTGTTTCAATGTCTTTTTGATAGCTGTCAACTGTTTCCTTATGTTGCTTGTTCATATTTTCCAGCTCTAACTGCAATTTATTCACCTTTTGGGAATGTAGAATTGTTGCTGTTATTTGTTCAGGAATTAATATGCCAATGATTTTTTTTTTTACCTCTTATTTTTGAGCAGAAACACTCTGTTACTTTTCAGGTATATGATTGAACTGTTTCCTATTTAAAGTTCAGCTTTTTTTCATAAAGAATTAAACTTTGGCCTGAAGTGAGTTAGAAAATGCTCACAGAAACAATGGCAAGAGCCCAATGGGAAAGAGAGCCCTAAGCAGCCACCCTAAATGCTGTGACTTCCTTGGAAAAATAAGATAAATAGAGATTTTATTCCCTCCTATGTAGATCTATTTCAGATTTTCCCAGTTGTCCTCCCAACTGTGCATTTTGATTACAGTTTTTTCTTTTAAGTTTTTCGTAAGAATATCTGAAAAAAAGTCCACTTCTTTCTACCCAAATCATGTATTTCTTTTAATTGCTTTTCTATTTCAATGGGATTACTGAATCCTCTTCAGTACACTATCAACCAAACAAAGAAAGGGACTGATCAGGAACATAATTCCTTGGGATGTGAAATCCATCTCTTCTCAATGTCTACGAGCCCAGTCAGAGCTCAGTGACTAAAAATGGAAACACCTTCCAAAAATTATGGGCCCATTCCTGCAAAATCTGTATTCCAGATCCATAAACTAGTTCAGAATGTGTTTGAAAAATATTATCATTAGTTACACTGGGATTTAAAACACTCATCTTCTACATGATGTTATTTAAACTGACCTTTCCTTCATAAACACTGGTTTTCTTGCTTTCTGCAGTAATTTTCTTTTTCAGCACCTTATTCTGTTGAAATAAAGCAAAACAAACACTGTACTTTAAAAAGTGAATAGAATTCTGTAATGGTTTAACTGCATCAAGCAGGTCAGAATTTTAAAAAATTCCAGCTTTGATCAAGCAAATAACTCTCTGTGGAGCAGTTCAGGTTCCAGGTCAATTCTCAGAACAAAAAGAATGTTCCACTAATTCCTGGGATAATCCTGTTCCTTCAAGACCTTCTGAAAGGCTCCTCCTGGGCAGCAACAGAGAATAACAATCGAGGGGCACAATGGGAATTAAAACTAAGATGCTGCTGACAGAAGGGGCATAATATAAAAGTGATATATTCTTACAGTGAAGTTATTACAATTTGTGCTAATTGTGCACAGTTCTTTTCTACTAGTGGTAACTGAGACAGGGCTTTATTACAAGTCCATAAGTAACACCATATACTAAATGAGAAAAGTAAATGTTTATTATAGATATTATTTCTGGAATTGCTATTTTCAAATGAAGGATAATTTAACAAATCAAGTAATTTCAAAGGTGACTCCTTAATCTGCTCAGTTAGGATAAGAAAGGCAATTATCAATTACATGGGTGTGTCTAAAGATATCACAGCAGACAAAACCTGTTGAAAAGTAACAGTCACCACAAAATATCACCTTTTATGTATTTGTGACTTTTAAAAGCTGTACACACCTCCTGCTGCAACTCCTCAATGCATTTGGTTTTATTTTCCACCTGTTTCTTTAAATTATTCATCTGAAAGAGATATTTCAAACATTAATGAATAACTCCTAGCAATGCCTCCCTGTGTTAGAGATTATTGTCAATGTTCTCAAAGGTGCATTTGCCCCAGGCTGATTTACTCCAGCAAACTCAAACACAAGCTGATGTGTTACAGTGATTGGAGTTCCAGCCATAAAGTACTAGAAGATGTTAATTAATGGCAGTGAACCAGTTCCTCAGTGGTTGTACAGTTTAAAAAGAAGAAAGAAGGGAAAAAAAAGTAACTTCATAATTTAAAAAACAATCTTGTGTCAGGTTCCCTACAATCCATGAAAAAAATGAGTTTTCCCAGTTACTTCCTACAGTCTTCAACTGCTTTGCCTTTCTCGAAATTCCATTTTCAATAGTCTTAACCTGGAATCACAATTATAAATTTTGGACTTTTACAATGAAATTCTGAAATCCATTCTAACGCTAAAAAAACCAGGTGTGCTTCGAAACTAGAGTAAGGAAGTAAAAATATTTGAATCTCTCTAAGCTGAAACTCATATCATATATTGAAAGCTAATCCAGAGCCCATCCATCACTCAGTGGGGAGATGGAAATAAAGGAAAGGAGGTTCCCTGTTTGCCTGAAATCCAACAAATCTCTAATTTTAAGCCTTCAAGCAAAGAGTGACCATCCCAGGGAAGGTCCCTGTCTTTTAAATGACCATCCCAGGGAAGGTCCCTGTCTTTTAAAATAGAAGGGCTCAGCATGTGCACACATGTTGGCACACCTGGAGCAGCCCTGAGAGCAGAACCCTCTGGCACAGATCACACCTGGAGCAGCCCTGGCAGCAGAACCCTCTGGCACAGATCACATCCCGAGGCAGAGCCTTGCAGGAAACAACCCAACAAACATTTTACATTTCGATTCTGTCCTTATGTTGTATATTTTCAGGACAAAGCACAGGATGCAGCATACATTTTCTTTTCTTTCATCCAGTTTACTTTCAATCTCTTCCCCTGTCTTTGCCATTTTCTCCTTCAAAGACTCCAGTTCATTTCTGAAGGTCAAATTAACAAGCGTTAGTAAATATTTAAGATTTACTAAGAACCTCTTTACTGCTTAATCTTTACTAAGAAATCTAACTTCTTTTCAGTAAAGACATATTTTATTTTCTAAAAAGAGCTGCTAATATTGATGGGAATTTCATAAGCTGTTCAATGAAAATGTTCTTAAAATGAAGCAAAGAGCCTGGTAAGTTAATGTGTGACCTGTCCACACGTTTTGTAAGGTATGGAAAGGAAAATATTTTGTATGGAAAGGAAAATATATCCTAAGCTGTAATATCAGAATGCAGCTGTGAAACATGGAAGGCTGCCTGGAACTGCTGGTACAGAGACTATTGCAAAGACTGACATTTATCCAGCTTCACCTTTTCACATTTAATTCATAACCTTGAACCTTTATTTTCATTTCCTTCCCACCTAAAATGTCTAATGCAAAACAGGACAGCTCCTTCTATGGAATACAAAGCTATGGCAAAAACTGTTCCTGTAGCAATAGGTATCTCTAATTTGAGAAAATGTCTACAATGGCCAATTTCTACAACGTTTAGCTATATAATCTAAAAAGAACATTAATCAGAAATCACAGAAAGCAGCATATGAACATAACACTCAGACTAACTGTGATGGAATTGAGTCTAATTCCTTTAATAATATCAGATATTAAGATTTGGTTTTACTTGCCTTAGCTGGCCATTTGCCTCTTCCAGGTTTTCAACTAACTGCTTTGCATTCTCTTCTTTTTTCTTGCTATCCTAAATAAAGACCCGTGTAAATTCAAGGTGACATCTTAAAAAATTTAAAGGCCTCCAAAGCTCGTTGACCTGCCTTATTCACAAGGGTAACTGTGCTTCCTTTGTATTTCAGACACAAAAACCAGTTCAGATACTCTACAGAACCATGGCACGTTGCAGTTTACTATCTGATTTGTACTTTAAACTGATTATTGTCATCTAAAAGCAGCTGGAAATCTACAACTTGCCTCGTGACTCTCTTGCAGTTTCTTGAGTTCTGCAGCCACCCCACTTTTCTCTTGTGCTATTTGTTCCTTCTCTAGTGAAAGCTCATTGATACACACTGTTAGCTGTTCATTCTTTAACCTAATTTAAAACAAATGGTCAAGGGAAATAAGAACGTGCATTTTGAAATTTCCTTTCAAGTTAAATTTGTCCATTATCAAGTGTTACTTCAGGCTGGAAAAAGTCCAGGCCTTTATCTACAAATTTAAGGTTTGCATCAAAGTCACAGTGATGCAAAAAGGCAACAGAAGAAGGAAAGAAAACGAGTCAACTTTTATATAAATATAATGGCTGTTGAAGATGATGTAGTTCAAAGCAGGATTAACAATGAATTCAGAAACCTTCTCTTCATGTTAACACAACCAGGTCACAGAGATATGGAACAACTCCATACACACAAAGAGAGAAAATGTAATTAATAAATAGGAGTATATAATGAATGTCATACTGTGTCATTCAAAATTTTCATTAGAAAACAATCATAGATCATTCATTGTGTAATAAAGTAACTTCTATGTAACCCCCCCAAAATTGTGAATATTATATTTTCAAAGATGGTCATACGCCTCTTGTTCAAGGTCCGTTTTCAGAGTCAAAAGCTGGTTCAAATAATCTTGTTCCTTTTCAGCTGTACTGGTCAGTTGGACCTTCAAATCGTGGATTTCTTTCTGCAAAAAGAGGAGTTTTGAGTTGACACATCTAAACTACAACTCGTGAAAGTCTCCAGACATGAACTGAGAGCACAGAGCTTCCAGATGGACCCAAAAACACCCAGGCCAGAGATGATCCAGAGCACATCTTCACATCTCTGTGCTGTGGAAGGGGTGTGAGACACTGAACTCTGACATGTCCCCCACCCTGAGTCTAATTAACCAGCCTGCAAAATTACTGACTAAATTAGTTTTCTTGGACATCATTTTAAATAAAGACATTCACTTAGACATCATAAGCTTTTTGCATTTACCTAAACAAAAAAGACTAAAAATAAATCCCAGAATTCCAGTACTGTGTGACAGAACAGAAGGGCAACTGAAGGGATGGGACACATCCTTAATGCAGATACTGTGGGAATGCAAGAGCAAGGGAGCAGAGGCTCCTCTAGGACAGAGGATCTGCTGCCTCTGTCACCAGCAGAGCAGCTCAGGGTGCAGCACTGCTCTGACTCCATTTCTTATGTTCTGGTATACAAGTTATAATGTGTAACTGAACTATTTATAAAAACATGTTACTACTGCCCTTTTATCAGACCTCTCTCATTTGGAGAACATTTTTTGTTTCTTCTTCTCTCTGCTGCAAACTTTCTACAGTAGCCTCAAGATGCTCCTTCTTCAGTAAAAGTCCTTCAATTTTCCCCTGTTTTAGAACATTAGTGAGACTCAGTTCAGAAAATTCAATGCAGATTTTAAGGAATAAACAGACAATGGTAGAATGCACCCCTGGTTTCACACTATCCTACTTTAGCTGATACAGTTTCTTGTTAGACTTGTGAATACCAAATCATAATGAAAATAAAACTCTATTAAGAATGTACTTGATATAGCTCAGACTTCTGGGACAGAACATGGGCCTGTGTCACAGGGCAGGAGGGTTCACTGACACCAGAGCTAATTCCCTCCCTACAAGGAAGGAAAAAAATGGGAAATCTTTATGACCAGAGGGGGTGGCATTTAAATAGGTGTGAATGAAGAAACCTTAACAAGGAAAACCAAAACAAAGCAGAACAGGACAAGAAAAACAGTGGGAAGAATCAAGTCCTTCAAAGAAACCACTGAAATTGTGTGTTTACCAGAAACATTAAGGCAGAATAAACAGTGTTTATATATGGCACTTAAGATACTTATAAAGCAAGAGAAATTTCATATGAAAAGTAAATGCCATGAGACGAATAAAATGAACACTTACCAGTGTTTCTGACAGTTCTTCAAGTTGCATTTCTTTGTCACATTTTAGTTTAGTCATCTCTTCTACAGCACATGTAATGTAAAATTAATGGAACAGAAATAATTTTTCATGTTTAGCAGGCAATATAAAACAATTTTCCCTTTGCAATACCCGATTTTCAAAACTTGCTGGATTAACTTCAGAAACTGTAAAGCTCACTTATGACTTAATCTAAATGTAGACTTGAAAAAAGGATTAAGAAAGACACTAGCAAATATATATCTGAAGAGAAACTAATCATTTATCTTCTATAAAATTCAGAGCCTATTATGTTTTCCACAGTTACGTCTTCAAATAAACTGTGGACTGTAAGAACAGAGTAATCTCCAAGTATTGATGCATCTGAATTGTTCCAGAAAAAGAATCTGAACTGCTGAAGGTGCTCACATGGACATGCTGAGAAAGGAAACCAGTTATTGGTAACTTCAGAATGTTTTCTATGTGCACATTGGTATTTTACACTGGACACTGAGGTCATGTTTGGTCTGGACTTCTCCCAGGTCACATCTAGACAAGCACCATCAGTTCACTTTGGAACACTCTTCAGATGCCCTCAGTGGACACAGGGACATCAAATTCTATTCCTCATCTGTCACATGAGGACTAGAGACATGTGCTGCACAGCAGGAAAACGGTGCTGAAGACAGACCTCTTACTCTGGGGGCTAAGGAGCACCTACCTAGAAACCACAGCACATCAGAGCAGCATTTAAAGATAACCTGTGTCATTCCACATCCAGCTGGTCTGCAGAAACCTTAACAGGAGTGTTTTGTCTCTGCTACGAGCTACACAAGTCATTCCTGGGACCTGCTGCTCAGCAGTGTCACACCTCTCAGACAGTCCTGCAGTGCCACCAGCCTGAGCTGGAAACCAAAGTGATTCCAGGAGAAGCCCTGCATGGATGGTCTTACACTGGAGATGGGCCCAGAACTGTGGTTTGGCTGTCACAGTTACAGTGACCACCAGAGAAAAGGGAGGCAGAGGAGTGAAAATAAACTGAAGCATTTCTGCCAGGTACAGGGACTGTAAAACCATTTCTCGAACCAACAGAGACAGTCCATTTCCAGAAAACAGCAGAAAACATCTTCTGCCTTTCTCCAAGTCTTACCCAGTTCAGCAGACTTATTTCTGAGCTCCAAGGTGAGCAGCTTGCACTCGTCTTCACATTTCTCTAATCTGAGAAAACGGTAATTAAAAAAACCCAGTATATATACAAAACACTTCATTCAAAACTTAAAGGACAGTAAGACCAGGTTTTATCACAAGCACTTTAAGAACATTTGCCTTTCAACAGGCAGATGGTATATCTGCCTGCAACACATATCAAATTGCACTTTTACAGCTTCAGAACAACAGACATAAAAGTAAGCAAATATTTACATACAGAAATCTGTATTTCTTAAAGACAGAATTATGAGGAGGGGGGAAAATGTATTTTTTTTATAGACCAGTATCAACCAGCACAACCAAAAAAAATTACATTAATATTTCTGCATTTAGACCACTGTGACAAAAAACCTCTGAATTTCAGCTTCATGTCCAACTGTTCTTGATTTTGTCATAAACTGCTACCTATAAGACCATTCTTTGAACTTAAAACTTTTAATTTACCTATTTTGCTCTTTTTGCAGCAAGCTTTTCAAATTGGCAATAGAAGTCTCAAACTCTGCTGTCAGGGCTGCACACAAAGCCTTAGTTTTTTTACATTCTTCCTCCTGTGCTTCCTTTTCTTCAGTGACCTGAATTAATGTTTTCACTGTAGTCTGGAATTCGTTTTCTAAGCTCTTTTGAGTAACCTTCAAAAAATTATATCATTTCTAAATATGTTTTGCAACAAAGAGCTACAGTTGTTTCATGTCTAAAGTTTCAGTAATTATTTATACAATTACTCATCTAATCTATTTATGCTGGAAAACCATAAGCAAGTTGTACCTCTGCCTTTTCCAATGAAGTTTTGGCCTCCTCCAGCTCTGCCCTCAAATGTTCTTGATTGACCTGGGACTCCTTTAACATTTCTCCTTCAATGCAAAAAGATGTATGCTTATATTTAAGAAAAAAAGGGTATTTACTAAAAAATGCTGCTAAAAATGTAAAATGATACACGCTCATAGAATTTAACAAAGACCAAAGGTACTGGCATCATATACTACAAATATTTTGAATATAAATGGCTTAAAAATATTGAAAATCAAGTTCTGAAAAATAAGTTTCCTCCTCAGTGGCACCTGTCTGACTGTAAATATGCAAAACTCAAGCAATGTGTTTTCCCCTTGCAATCTTCAAAAGCCCTCACTGCTTGACTCGCCCTAAAAACGACCCTGCCAGTTCTGATCCCACATCAGCAGTGGCTGTTCCAAACAAAACTAAGGCCTGCAAGGCCCCAAAATGCTGTTGCTGACTAGTAACAGAGTGAAATTATCATGATCCTGTTTCCTATGCTTCTATAAACAATCACATTTTAACACAGCAGAGAGGACTCTTACTTTTTTCTTCTATTAAGTCAGCAATCTTAGTTTGTGATTCCTGCAGCTGAGCCTTGATGTCTCTTATCACATCATCTTTTTCATCACTCTGTATGATAAGAGCTGAAATCTAGCAAAATTAAAATAATATCATAATGAAGTCTAGAGAAAGGACAGATCCCCATTTCCATTTGTGCCCCGTGGAGGAGGAGCAGACATTTGCTGGGATTCCAGTCACAGAAGGTGCTTGGTCTGAGCCAAATATCGATCAAGCCATGAATGAAAAAGTTCTCCAGAATCAGAACATGAATTCTAACAAACTAAAGATACTGAACATCACTTAATTTAGCAGAATCTGACTTAAATGCAGCTCCAGCTGTTATTTTTGTCTTTTTTTACCAATGCCCAGAAACTCCTTGGCCCTTGCATTGCCCCTTCACTCACAAATAAAGCTGTGTGTATTAGATTGTAAAACTCAGCAAACCTGCTCTTCCTTCTGACTGACTTCCAGTCTGCATTCTCTTTCCAGCTTCTCCATTTTTTCTGCTTCTTCTTTTACTTTTGAGATACAGTAATATCCATAGTTAACATTCTAGCTGAAAGATACTCCAAGTTCAATACAATTTTCCAGTTTAAGATTGCTTGTAATTGTACAATTCGTTTCCTAACGAGCAATTGTTGACACAATGCTTGATTTTATAATTAGACAAAACACCTTTTTTGCCAGCTTTGCACAGAATTAGCCCATTATTCCATGTTTGTTACAAGAAACTAACAGAAACGCCCATGTAAAGATTAAACAGGCACACAGTAGCCTATATAAAGCAAGTATTTAATAAAGTTCCTGTAGCTACACACTATTATCATTTAAATACACCAACTACATAAAATAAGTGGTGATCTCCAGACTGTATTCACAGAGAAACCTTGGACTTTGAAAAATAAAGTTCCAAATTTGGCCCAGGGGAACAATGAAAGGGCCCAGGCAGTGAACAGCAGGCAGCATGAATAAAAGAGGGTCCCAATGTCCCAGAGTCACCTGCTCACCACTTGAGCACCTCACATCTGTCTGCCTTGACACTGCAGGTCAATAAAAGCTGTGAAGTACAAAACTGTTGTGCCTGAAGAATAAACACAACAAAGAGAATTCTCACATTTGAAACTCATTTCCAATCTGTCGTTCTCTGCTTGCCCACGAAGCTCTTCAAACGCCGCTGTCATCCTCTAAAAAACAAAATTCAGGATTTGAAGTTCAGTACTGGAAACCCTGGAAGTTCTCCAGAGGTGGTTTCCAACCTTGGCCATTCTGAGAAACTCCCAGGGAGGTGAAACAGAGCACACAAAGGAGACAGAAGTTCTGGAGGTCACCTCACACTGTGCACAGACCACACAGATCACAGGGATCCACCTCCCACACGCTCCTGCACTTCATTCAGTCAATGGGCTTTATAAATACAAAAATCATTTCTGAAAAGGAACTGAAAGCCTGACTTCCTGCATCACACATGACACGATCCACACAGATGATGGATACAAACAGTATCCCAAAAAAAGCACATAACTCAGCCCAACACACCCCAGGAACTCCCATTCCAGCCTTTTAACCAGCCACGTCACTCACTTCTACGTTGCTGTGAAGTTCCTCGTACAGTTGTCTTGTTTCTTCTCTTTCCTGTTCATCTATCAAAGCAAGAATGGACAGCAGTTTTTCTTTTGAAAAAGAATGCCAAAATCAGCATAATGAATTAAAAGAGGAATTATCTTTTCTTATTAAAACCCAGTAATTATGAATCAGAGTGCCAAAAGTTATGTAATCTAGGGGAAATGTATATTCCATTGAAACACCAAGCAAGCTCAGCTTTTAAATTTCCTTCTCAATCTCACTTTTGCTGTGAAAAGTGCACTTCTGGATCAATTTATATAACTATATCAATTCTTATACTATTAATGTTGTTGAATATTAATGTATCAAAAATGTTAGTGTTTGATAAACTCTAATATAGAGTTTAGCACTAAATTTCTTCCCATCAGCAGTGATACCTACGACCACAGAACTGTCATTAGAGACTTGTAACAACACTCCATGTCCATATTTTCCTTTTTTTCTTTCATTTTTGTAATTGCTACCATTTTTCCCTAAGAAAACAATCATAGAAGAGAACAGTAGGAAACACAGCTATCAAAGAAGAACAGTGTATCTATACACAGGTTTTTCTAGAATTAAGGCTAAAAAGAAACAGACACTTCTTAAGTACCCGGGATCAAGTCAGGAAAAGTTTAATGATTATAATACCAATTCTGAACTGCATATAAAACAAAATCCCCAGTCAAGAATATATTTTAAACCCTCGAGAATTTAAACTTCATTAAGTTCTCCAGCTGTCTTGGCTTGGTCAGTTAGTGAGAAGAATGCTGGTTACTCATTGTGCCTTGGGGTTGGGACCTTTTTTCCCCACCAATGTGAGACTGCTCCAAGCAGGAAATGCCAGCTCTGGAAAACTGTTGGAGTGCTGGGAACACAGCCTGAAGTGTCACCTCATATGTCTTCATATATTCAAGGTGCCTGGATGGGACTGAAACCCTTCAGTGGGGAGCCCAGACTTCAGGAGACCTGCACTGCTCTGGAGTGACTGCCAGCTGATCAGGGTCTGACACTGCCTCAAACCAAAGATCTCCCAGGCCTGGAAACTGTAATGGACTGTAAACAATGCTCCTGGCTTCAGAAAACCTCTGGGGTTAACATTACAAAGCAACACATGTCAGATGTGGCTTCACTTCTAATTTTGTGAGCTGCCTAAAATCCACTTCTCATTTTAAGAGCCACGTCCAGTTCATCTGAACCGCAGAACATTTCTGGAACAGCGTGAGAACTTTTTTCTGTTGGTGAATTTAGAGCAAGCCAGAAATACATTTACTTTTATAAATCAAACTTAAGAAAGCATTTACATTTGCTGGTCTTCTCTGTGAAGTGAGTGCAGGTCTCCTTGAGCAGGTTGCACAGATGCCTTGAAGCGGTGCTTCTAAAAGAGGGAAAAACACCAGAACATGTTGTCACAAGATTCCAGTGCTTTGTGTACCTGAGTAACAAAGTAAATAACCTTTACAATTTAACAGCTCTGTGTAACTGCCCACACCAGCACAGTTCTCAGCATGAAAACTAATTATTTTCACCCCCCCCAAAAAAAGTTTATCTCTACTACTTACTCTTTCAAGAGATCTTTCTTTTCACACAGCTCATCTTCCAGTTTTAAATGGAGTTTTTCATTTTCAAACTAATTTCATAGGGAACAAATACAAAAAGACACTGTTACTGAAAAAAATACCAGAAATACACTGTGACTTCTCAAAAAAAGTAATTTTGTGGTCAGAAGACACAAGTCTGTTTTCTCACATGCTGAGTCATCTTTTGCATTAAAGACATAATAATAAATGATAATTTACAAGCAACTGAAACACAGGTATGTTCTTCACACACACATTCACACAGGAGAGGTGCACACCCCTTCTCAGAACAACCATTTTCTTAAGGCACAAATCAAACTGCAACATTCTTCAATACTGAATTGTATGAATAATATTGTCCTACTAAATCAGGAAGCACTTTCTCTTAACTCTATCTATTCAATGGATATTGTACAATACTGGCCTGCAGTTCTTGAATGGTTTTATGCTGTGCTTCAATAATATTTCTATTTTCTTGCAGTTTTCTTTCTTTCTGATTTAGTTCTGATTCCACAGTCAGTTTCCACTGCTTGATCTTCTCAGCCTCTTTGTAGAGTTTTGAGTACAATTCATTCATTGTCTCCATATTCTATTAAAACAGGTTCCACAATTTAATCTCAAATGCTATTTAATTAATAATGTTGCAGATAACATATTTATCTCAGATAACATATTTATCTCTTAGAAGGGAGTAATTTTTTTCCACAGCTGGTGACACAAGCTTATACACGACCAGGAGCCAAAGTTTAAATCTTTGTGCATCCACTGTGTCTGTAACAACAGACATTTCAGAGAAAGTAGGAGACACAAACACAAGTGAAAAACCCCCAACTGCCTTCAGACATCACCAAATAGATGGTCTTCAAGAAACGGATAACTGCACTCTACCAAAACCAATAAAACTTTTGCTAGAATTATCAGTAGAGCCAAAATTCCTCCTGTCAGGTTCTTCAGACCATTTCCCTCCTCTCATTCTGACAGACACTGCTGAGCTCAGTGAAAGCAGCTTCAGAGGCTCTGCTCAAGAGCACCTGTGATATGTTTTCACAGGTAACTCCTACACAGAGCAGGCAGGAAACCACCCAACCTTGTGCTCTTAGAACATGGTTCAAGTGTTGTCCAAGCAACGCTGGGTCAGTGCTCAAGGCAGGTCAGAGCAGCACAGGAGACCACGGGACAGTTTGGCTCACACAGGATTTCCCCTCACACCGTCCTTGTTTTGGCTGCATCACAATATTATTACAGTCCTGACTGTACTTTAACAGCTGCCAGGATTAAAAGAAGTTTAGTCCTTGGGGATATCAGTAGGAGAACTGCAAGAAATGTGTTTTATTTTGTGGCAGCAAACAGCATTTTGAATATGGGAAGTACAGAAGGTACTGCAAAGAAACGAGCTTTACTGAGCAGTAAAATGCTGGTAAAGATGCTATGAAAAGAATCCAATGCTTGAGGAAACCACTCCACCAAATTAATTGTTTTACAGATAAAATAAACCCAGACCAGACAACTGGGATAATCTACTTCAGTTTTCCAAAGGATCCTTCTGCCTTTCAACAGACTATTCAGAACCACTTCCACAAAGATATCTAAGTGTTTAAGTCTTACTTGGATTAAAACCTCCAGACTTCCCAGACATTTAAACAAAACCCCAAACCAAAAATAATGAACAATCTTGGAATCACTTTAATTTTTAAAGGTTTGTCTCCAGGCTTGTTCAATCAATCACAAATATCTCCTCTGATATCTTCTAACTGATTCACTTTTAAATAGGAGACAAAACATGATTATTCCCTTCTGACTATTTCCTTTAGTCCTAAATTATCTACTGAATAATGCTTTAGGCACTGTTTGGGAACAAATTAAGAGGCCCCAAGAAGTTAGATATGCAGAGTTGATACTTAGCTGACCTCTTCATCTACTTCAGAGCAAAGTTTTACTTGCTGTGACATTGTAGCTGAAATATGAAAAGATTTTGATCAATGTATTTCTAAAAAAAGTATCAGTGAAACTGTATTTAACATCATTACAGTTATGAAACTGTTAAGACTACTCATGAATATTAAAACCCAACAATATTAAAAATTAAAGAATGAGCAAGGTAAATGTTTATTTTAGTCTTACCTGAATCAG
This sequence comes from Neopelma chrysocephalum, assembly GCF_003984885.1. Taxonomy (NCBI): domain Eukaryota; kingdom Metazoa; phylum Chordata; class Aves; order Passeriformes; family Pipridae; genus Neopelma; species Neopelma chrysocephalum. The sequence goes on from NW_020938327.1 coordinate 37,399, forward strand.
TGACTTCACCACGGCTCAGGGTACGGAATGGCAACTTAAAATCATCACCTGGGCATTTGTTAAAACCCTGCACAAATTTTAAAATGAGCTTCTTATGGGTAGGTTTGTAAAGAAGGGTTATAAAATCCAGAAAAAAAAAAGTACAGCTAATGTGAAAATAGAATTTTTCATTACAAAAGCAACTGACTACAATTTTCAAAGCCCAAGGTGTTGGTAATGCCTTTGGAACTCGCTTGCCTCTTACTTCACAGCAGTTTATCAAACTGTTGGTCTTCTGCAGTTTGCTTTATAGACTGAGGCCAAAGGGGAAGCTTTTGATGCAGAGCACTCAGCAGCTCTTGGCTGTCTGTGCACAGGTGCATGGTAAAGGACTCAGGAAGCAAAATTATTTCTTTGAAGACCAGTAGTTGATATTTATTTTTTGCTTTACTTCCAAGGGCAGCTCTAAACCACACGTGATCATGTTTTAGCACGAAAATGTACTTTTACAAGGTTTTTAGTAACAGAAGTTCGCGTTGTAAATAGCGAAACTCATCTCCTGTTAGAATATCCCGTTTGAATCTGAACAGATTTCAAAAGGAGCCTCGACATGAAAAAATAACTTGTTGAATTCACATAATTCAGTGTGGTAACAGAACATTTTCATTGCACACTTGATCCAGTGAGAGCAAAACATCAAAGCCACTGTGAGCACCTGAGTGGGGCAGTGCTCACTCCCTGTGCTGAATTACATCAAACGGGGATTTATCATCAGCGATGTACAGCTACAATTCAGAGCAGACGCTCGAGAAGGTGACTCCAGTTTTGATAGAAACAACAGCAAAAGGCTTTGAAATTGAAACTGAAGATGTTTTCCCCCAGCACCAATCTTAGCAGTATATATAGTATATGAGTTTAGTGCACAGGCTTTCCAGCACGTGTGTGTGTGTGCTTCAGTTCAGGGCTCTTCTGGGGGACTCCCCGGACAGAGCACTGTCCCCGTGTCCCCGTGTCCCCCTCCCTGCGCTCTCCCACCGCCCTCTCCTCAGCCCCGGCCTCCAGAGCAGCACGAACCCGGGGCGGGCCCGACGGCGCCGCGTCCCTGACAGAGCCCCGCGGCCCCAGCGCTCACCTGGGTTCTGGCCGCAGCCGGCTGCCCAGCGCTCAGGCGCGGCGGCACGAACAATTTAAACGGGTTTTCTTTTTCCATGGCCTCGGAGAAAAGCCGGGGGGGGCGGAGGGGGGGCGGGCGAGTCGGCGGCCCCGCCCTGGGGCCGCTGAGGGGAGACGGCGAAAAGGGCGAAAAGGGCGGGAAGGGACGGGGCGGCGGCGGCCCCTCAGCGCGGCGCGAGCCCGGCGGGAGGCGCCGCCCAGCGGAGCTCTGAGGGCGCCGGCGCTGCCCCGGGAGCTGCGGGGTGAGGAACGGTGAGGATCGGCCCGGAGCG
>NW_020938328.1:0-8793 GCF_003984885.1 Neopelma chrysocephalum
CGGCCCGGAGCGGCCCCGGGAGCTGCGGGGTGAGGAACGGCCCGGAACGGCCCCGGGAGCTGCGGCTGCTCGGGGTGAGGAACAGCCCGGAGCGGCCCCGGGGCCCGGCGGGACTGTGGGCGGGGGCCCTCGGGTCGTGGCCACCACAAGGGTCTCTGGGATGGCGCCCGCGGGGCCGGGCGGGAACCCGCCGTGGTCACCGACCGGGGGGGCACAGCGGGGTCTTGGCCGTCGGGCGGGAAGCCGGAGAGGTCGGGGGGGACGGGGGGTCTGTCGGGGAAGGGGAAGGTGTCCCGCCTGTGCAGGGAATAGATGGGGGAGACCCGCTGTCCTGTGACACCGCCCGAACCCCCCGGAGGTGGAGGTGAGCGCGGGGGGGGGCCGGAGAGGTCAGTGCGGAACGAGGGGTCCGGCGAGGAAGGGGGCGGGGGGTCCCACCTGTATGGAGAATAAACAAGGGAGACCTATAATCCATTGTCCTGTGTCACCCCCCGAACCCCCCATGGACCGCGCGGAGGTGGAGGAGAGTCCCGGGGGCGGGAGAGGTCGGTGGGGAACGGGGGGGGCACCTGCACCGAGAATAAAGAGGCGACACCAATTATCCTGTGACACCCCCCGGGACCCCCTGGGACTCACCTCCACCTCTGAGGGGCTGCGGGGGTCGCTGTGGGGCGGGAGGGGCTTCAGCCCGGGGCTCTGCAGGGGTCGGGGGCAGCCCGAGCAGAAGATGGCTCGGCCCCTTCTTGAGGCTGTGGGAGCCACTTGGGGGGAAAAGGGGGCTCATGGGGGGCCCATCAGAAGAAAGCTTTTGGTTTAGGCTGTTTTAACAAATAACTGCACTAAAATGTTCCTTCCTGTCATACAGAAAAAAATAAATCTTAGTTAAAAGCAAGTATCTGCAGCAGAAATTTGGGATCAGGCATTCGACATATGGCCAAGATAAGTATTTAAATAGAATCAGCTGTTTAAATACATACACTTTACAATCTGTAGACCGAGGGCTACTCAGATACCTAATAAGTAAATTCAAAACTATTATTTGTTGGAAGTATCTGGATGGGACTTGTCCTGGTTTCAGCTGGATAGAGGTAATTTCTTCTCAGTTGCTGTTACAGTGCTGTGTTTTGGATTTGGAATGATGACACACTCATGGTTTGGTTTTTTGCTAAGTCGTCAAGGCTTATTTTATTTTATTTAATTGTATTTTTTTCTCATGTTCTGCCAGGGAAGAGGGTCACAAAAGAAACTGGGAGGGAGTACAGCTGGGACAGGTGACCCAAACTGACCAAAGGGATAATTTAGAACATCATGGCCAGTGTATGAACTGGGGGAAGTTACCCCTAAGGAGCCAGTCTGGGTTCAGGAAAGGGGGTCTGGCACTAGTTGGCAGAAAGCCGTGGGAACGGTGAGCAGGAGAAGGAGACACGGAAGAAGAAGATACAAGACTGCAAGAAGAATCTTGGTTGCTAAGGACTGTAGTTATTTGTATCTGCTAAAGCATTTGCTGAATTATGTAGTTTGAGAGAGTAAGCATAAGTAGAAAGTTACCAGTTGTTCTGCTTGAATTACCTGTTGTTCTGCCTGGGGTATATAAGTAAGTGCATTGTTAAATAAAGGTCTTTGTTTTGCACCAGAACGGAGTCCATGCCCTCGATCGCTCACGTCCCTGCCCTTCCCAGCCCTGTCCTCAGAGCCCAAGTGACACCTGGTGCCAGCTCTGGTCACACCTGGATCCCCTCACCCAGGTAAGCTGTGCATGGAACCAGCGGTGCCACCTTGGCACTGGGGTGATCTCCAGCCGGGACAGACACCGCGGGTCATTTGAGGTGGTTCCTGGGAAGGACTCCAGTGGCAGCAGCTTTCCCTCCAGGCTCTCCAAGCTCTTTGCCCTTGGCAAAGCCAGATGCTGTGACGTCCCACCCTGAAGGGGAAGGGAGCACCCAGGAACTGTAGGTGCTCATGGTCAAAAGGAAGGACAGAAACCAGAGCGTAAACTCACAGTGTTTTATTAGCAAATCACACACTTGGCCATGGAAATTGGTGTGGGAGTGCCTGACCTGCTGTATAAACACAGGGCAGTGAGTTTTGGGGTAGGAAGAAAGGGAAGAGAAAAAGTGTCCCAACCCATCAGTGAGGGCATGATGTTCATTGTAAATTCTCGTCAGGCTGAACAAAGACACGAGACACGTGTCAGTGTTTGAAATAACATAACTTAGTTAATTTTTAATAGCTTTAATTAACCTTTTGATTACTTGCTTTAATTAGTCATAAGTGCTGTGTTAGGCCTTAAGTCTCTTTTAGCCAGTATGTAGAAAAAGTTGTCAGAAGCTACTTTGGTGACAAGATAGCTTGGGAAAACTACTAAAACTCTAAGTTTTGTTAAACTAACTTTGATAAGCTTCAATGAACAAAGCCCAGGAGAGACAGATCGATTGTTGAAATTCGAGATCTGGAGTGAACTAGAAGGATATTTTGCAGAAAGCAGCAGATAAAAAAAAGTTGACAAAGAATTCAGTGTATGTGCTGGAAGGTCCCTACTGGAGGAAAAAGCTAGAAAAATACCAAAAATGTGGACCTAATTAGCCTAGAAAGTGAGAAATTAATAACCAACAGAAGGTAGAATACTAAGTAGTGAAAGAGAATTATTCAATAAAGAACCGATGAACGTTAATTTCTTTTTGAAGTTAAAAATGTATAAATAGGTGAAAAAGTGATTATTGGTGTCTGTGTGAAGGCAGGAGTTTTGTTGACCACACAAATAGAGTAATGCCTTGCTTTCTGACACTAAAAACACAGAATCCACCAGACCAACCCGTGGGGAAGTGCTGCCTCCCTGGGGCCTGGGTAAGGGGAGTCACCAAGAAAGTTCCCATCCAGTTATGGCCCACTGATGGTTTTCCAGGTGGGCAATGACAAATTCCGGACAAGAATTCTGAAGGCATTCGAGAGGGACCTCAGGGGGTCATTGGGGGGGCAGGTTGAGGGATCTGGAGTTCAGGTTGTGTTCTCCTCTATCCAGTTATGGGGCAAGAAACACGAAAACCCTGGAGGTGAACTCCTGGCTTTGAGACTGGTGTTACTAGTAGAATTTTGGGGGGTTTTTGGTCATGGTCAGTTTAGGTGACACTGAGCCTGCTGGCACAGATGGTGTCCACTTGTCTCAAAGGGGAAAAAGGCTCTTGGCTCAGGAGTTGGCAGGGCTCCCTGGGAGGGCTGTAACTAGATTTGAAGGGGGCTGGGGATGAAGGCAGGCTCGACAGGGATGAGCCTGGGGGTGGCACACCAAGGTTTGAGGGACACTGAGCTAAGCAAGGCCCGTTGGTCTGACATCTCAGTAGGAGCAGGGAATGTAGATCCATGTGGCAGCAAGGATACGAGTGTCAGTGATGTGTTAGAAACCATGGAAGCACCTGAGAATGGTCATGGAGGGATTAGAGCTTCTCCTCTCAAAATTGAGTGATTGATACCATCTGTGGGCATTGATACCCATCTGAAGGGCATCTACACCAGTGCAGGCAGCACAGGCAACCAACAGGAGGAACTGGAAGCCGTGGTGCAGCAGGAAAAGTAGGGCATAGTTGCCATCCCAGGGACATGGTGGGATGAGTCTCAGAATGGGAATGCTGCAATGGGGGGCTATGAACCCTTCAGAGGGGATAGACAAGGAAGGAGAGGTGGAAGGGGATTACAAAATATTAGAGGTTTTGATTCTCTGAGAGGTAAGGAAGAGGGTCAACAAAACCTCTGCCTTGGATTTCTGGAGGGTGGACTTTGAGCTGTTTTGGAGAATGGCTGAGAGAGTCCCCTGGGAGGCAGCTCTGAAGTACAAAGGAGTCCAGGAATGCTGGACGTTCTTCAAGAAGGAAATCTTAGGGTTGCAGGAACAGGCCTTCCCATGTGCTGAAAGGTGAGCTGAGTCCAGAAGACTGGAGGTTCCCCGATGTGACCCCAATCTACAAGAAGGGATGGAAGGAGGATCCAAGGAACGACCGGCCTGTCAGTCTTACTGCTGGCATGGGGAAGGTCATGGAGCAGAGCATCCCGAGGGCCATCACCTGGCACATATGGGACCACCAGGGGATCTGATCTATGTAGTAAGTCATAAAGTGAACCTTGCCATCAAACTCTGTTGTGCTATTGCAAATTTATGTTGAACCTGCTTTGCTGGTACCTTTGCCAGTGGTTCTTTAAGTGAATGGCCTGAAGTTGTGCCAGGGGAGGTTTAGGTCAGATTTTAGAAAAAGATTCTTCCCCCAGAGGGTGGTTGGGCACTGGAACAGGCTCCCAGGTAAGTGGTCACAGCACCAAGCCAGACAGTTCAAGAAGCTGGTACTCTCAGGCACATGGTGTGGCTCTTGGGGATGGTCCTGTGCAGGGCCAGGAGTTGGACTGGATGATCCTTGTGCTGAAACAGGAGCCAGGCCTAAAAGAGTTAATTGAGATATCTTGGCCTGCTAAGAAACCCGTTTTGCTAGAAGAACATTTTAGGAGCCCTGGTTAATATCATGTTCTGTTCTGCTCACTGGACCCAAGGCCTTATTATAGAAAGGAGTAGTACACACACAGTAATAAATTAGGTAAACTGGATGTTTGAATAAGATCTAGAAGGCCCAGAGCCAGGATTTTGCAAGCTTGAAGAATTCAGGTCACCTAATTGAAGAGGTCAAATTGAGGAAGATGTTCATGGCCACCACCAGAAGGATGAAGGCTTTAGGAGAAGACCCCCACAGTAGAAGACTGCACATGTCTGGAAAGACTCCGCCCAGAGACCAGCCTACTTATTAATATGTATAATAAATGATGGAACCATGGATCTAAAGTGTATAAAATGGCTTAGTTTTGCACTTGCAAGTTGAGCAAGTTTGTCCAGCGCGAGCTGGTTTGCTCCCAACATTGAATAAACAAATACCTTGCTGCTTAAAGATAAAAAAATGTCTCTGAGCAGTCTTTCGGGCTGATTTTTTGGATTCACTGGTTGTGTGCAAACAGGTGAGTGGTCAGTGCCCATCCCTGGCCATGCCCTGCAAGGGATCCCCACAGTCTGTCCCGTTTGCTTCATCCCTCCATTGCCAGGAACTTTTTGGTCAGTTACCATGGCAACCATCAGACATTCCCATTGTGTGCTGGGTTAAAAGTAAACTGGAGGGAGAAATGAACCCACCCGAGGGGTTACAAGTCAGAATTACAATTTACTAAGAAGATTACAATAAATACAATGATACAGAGAAAACTGGTTTTAACTCACAAAAATAGCTGTATAACCCAGCACCCTGGGACAAGAACAGAACAGTGCTGAGCACCAGGTGGCCCCCCAGGGTGCAAAGTAAATGGAAAGGAAAACCTGTTGGTCCAGATGATGGTGGCAGTTCTGTTGAGGTAGTGATGGCAGTCCTGTGGAGAGTGCCAATCCCAGTCCTGTTGGAGTTCTGGTCCTCCTCTCGATCCCACGAGTGGCACCAGAAGTCCCCAAACCCCAAGAGTTTATGTGCTCAGGTTCAGGTGGGGTGTCCAGCACCTCCCCCAGGGCAGGGAGTTTCCCAATGGGTGATTTAACTCTGTGAGTCATGGGGTATTTTTGGAGTGTTTGATGGTCTGGGTGTTGCAGCCGCCTGTTCTGCCAGTCCAAGGCAGCCCATTGGCAGAGATGACCCCTCAGGCTGGGTGTGAAGGTGCTAATGCCTCCCCAGAGGGGAGTTATCACAGCTGAGTCAGGGTGTGAAGACAAAGGAACACTCCTTGCACAGTTCTTTCACACCCAGCTTGTAACCTGAGGTGTCAGGTGGGCCCTGGGCAGCTGCTGCAAAGGATCCATTCTTGAGTCCCTCAGAAATGACACAGAGGGTGTGGAATACACAGTTTTGGTTGCACCCACACAGTGATCAACTGGTCCCAGCCCCTGCAACTAGGAGAGATTGCTAGGGTCGGTTACCATGGCAACCACCATACATCCCATAACTATGGTCAGTTACCATGGCAACCATCATATATTCCCATCACTACGGTCAGTTACCATGGTAACCACCATACATTCTCATTGCTACGGTCAGTTACCATGGCAACCATCACACATTCCCATTGCTACACTGGGTTACCATGGCAACCATCATACATTCCCCTTGCTACAGTGGGTTACCATGGCAACCAGTACACATCCCCCCTTGCTACAGTTGGTTACCATGGCAACCATCACACATTCCCCTTGCTATGGTCAGTTACCATGGCAACCATCATACATTCCCGTTGCTACAATTGGTTACCATGGCAACCATCATACATTCCCCTTGCTATGGTCAGTTACCATGGCAACCAGCACACATTCCCATTGCTACAGTCGGTTACCATGGCAACCATCATACTGTGCTGGTTTAAAGGTAACCCGGCAGGGGAGATGAACCCAACTCAAAAGAGAGATTATGTCAGAATAACAATTTAATAAAATAATACAATAAATACAATTACACAGACAAACAGTTGGTTTTAACCCACAAACCCCAAATGTATAACCCGGCACCCTGGGGCAGGAACAGAGTGGGGTTCGTTGGGCCCCCTGAGTCCAAAGTAAAAGGAGAGGGGAAAAACCTGTTGGTGAGAGAGCTGGTGCAGTCTGGGCAAGGGTGGTGGTCACTGTCCTTCTCTGGATCCCACGAGTGGTTAAAAAAGTCCCAAGACCCCAAGATTATACACCCTCAGGTCCAGGCAGGAATGCCCAGAACCTCCCTCAGGGCGGGGAGTCCCACACTGGGTGTGAGGAGCATCCTCTTGTCTCACAGGCCTCTTAACACCCAGTTTATGGCCTGAGGAATCAGGGCTGCTCTGGGCAGAGGGTGTAAATGATCTATTGATAACAGATTCTGGGAAATGGCATGGAAGGCTCTAGAATACACAGGTTTGAGTTACACCCATATAGTGATGAACTGGTCCCAGATGTTCTAACTAGGACAGACCCCCAAAATCCTCCCAAAACTGCCCCAAAATCCACCTTGGGACCCCCAAAATCCCCCCAAACCGCCTCAAAATCCACCTGGGACCCCCAAAATCCCCCAAAACCACCTCAAAATCCAACCCGGGACCCCCAAAATCCCCCCAAACCGCCCCAAAATCCACCTGGGACCCTCAAAATCCACCAAAACCACCCCAAATCAACCCTGGGAGCCCAAAATTCACCTCGGGACCCCCAAAAATCCCCCCAAACCACTCCAAAATCAACCCGGGGAGCCCAAAATCCACCCGGGACCCCCAAAATCCAGTCCAGGACCCCCCAAAATCCACCTGGGACCCCCAAAATCCACCTCCGGGACCCCCAAAATCCACCTGGGGACCCCCAAAACCGCCCCAAAATCCATCCCAAGAGCCCCAAAATCCCCGAAACCTCCCCAAAATCCACCCAGGACCCCCAAAATACACCCCAAAATCCCCCAAAATCACCCCCAAATCCATCCGGCAACCCCAAAATTCACCCTGGGAGCCCAAAAATCCACCTCGGGAGCCCAAAATTCAGCTCGGGACCCTCAAAATTCCCCCAAACACCCTCAAAATCGAGGGGAACCCCCCCAAAAATTTGAGGACCCCTCAAAATTGGAGACCTCCCCGAAATTGGGGTGAAACCCCCCCAAAAAAGCACCTCCACACCCCCGTTATGAAGGGGAACCCCCCGAAAAAATTTGGGGATCCACCAAAAATTAGGGACACCGCCCCCCAGGAACCCCCCGAAATTGGGGATGCCCCCACTGAGCCCTCCCCAAAATTGGGGTGAAACCCCCCCAAAAAAGCACCTTCACGCCCCCAAAATCGAGGGGAACCCCCCCCAAAAAAATTTGGGGACCCTCCAAAAATTTAGGAACCCCCGAAAACACCCGAAAAATTGGGGACCCCCCAAAATATTGGGGACTCTCCCAAAAATTGGGGGGGGGGGGCTAAAGTGGGAGGGGCCTCGGAGGGGAGGTTTTTGGGGCCCCTCCCCAGATTTTGGGCCCCCCCCCGCACAGGAAATAAAGGCGATGTTTGGTAACGGCCGCTGGGGGGCGCTGTCTCCACTGGGACCCCCCCAAAATCCCCCAAAACCGCCCCAAAATCCACCCCAGGAGCCCCCAAATCCTCCCAAAACCACCCCAAAATCAAGTCCAGGACCCCCAAAATTTTTCCCCCGTTGTTCCCCATTTTCCCCCCGTTTTTGCCCCTTTCCCCCCCGTTTTTCCCTCATTTCCCCCCGGGAACATCAAAAACCAGCCCAGCGATGCCAAAGGGGCTTTATTGGGGGGTCAGGGGGTCACAGAGGGGTCACTTTGGGATCCCAGGGGGTTTTTTGGGGGTCAGGGGGTCACAGAGGGGTCAGGGGGTCACTGGGGGGATTTGAGGGGATCGGGGGGTCCCAGGGTGGGTTTGGGGGTGTCAAGGGGTGTCAGGGTACTTTTGGAGGGGGTTCAGGGGGTCTCAGAGGTCCCCTGGGGGGTCTCTGTCCCCCCCCCGATGACCCCCCGGGTCCAGCCCAGGTCCTGGTTGGTCTCAGAAGGTCCTGGTTGATCCCAAGAGGGTCGGGGGGTCCCAGGGTGGGTTTGGGGGGGTCAGGGGGTCTCTGTGCCCCCGATGACCCCCCGGATCCAGTCCAGGTGCCGCTGGACGCTGGCGTAGACCCCCGGGCGCCCTGGCTGCCCACAGGGATGTTCCCCCCAGGACACGATGCCCTGGAGGAGCCCCTGGCACACGAGGGGACCCCCAGAGTCACCCTGGGGACACAAAGGGTGGCATTGGGGACACAAAGGGTGGCACTGGGGACACCCAGAGTCACCTGGGGAC